>NC_090418.1:300000-581640 GCF_036365525.1 Heterodontus francisci
CAGACAGATAGATAGATAGATAGATAGATAGATAGATAGATAGATAGATAGATAGATAGATAGATAGATAGATAGATAGATATGTAAACAGACAGATTGATAGATAGACAGACAGACAGATATATAAACAGATAGATAGATAGATAGATAGATAGATAGATAGATAGATAGATAGATAGATAGATAGATAGATAGATAGATATGTAAACAGACAGATAGATAGATAGATATGTAAACAGACAGATAGCTGGACAGACAGACAGATAGATAGATATGTAAACAGACAGACAGATATATAAACAGATAGATAGATAGATAGATAGATAGATAGATAGATAGATAGATAGATAGATAGATAGATATGTAAACAGACAGACAGATAGATAGATATGTAAACAGACAGATAGCTAGACAGAAAGACAGACAGACAGATAGATAGATAGATAGATAGATAGATAGATAGATAGATAGATAGATAGATAGAAAGATAGATAGATATGTAAACAGACAGATTGATAGATAGACAGACAGACAGACAGATATATAAACAGATAGATAGATAGATAGATAGATAGATAGATAGATAGATAGATATGTAAACAGACAGATAGATATGTAAACAGACAGATAGCTGGACAGACAGACAGACAGACAGACAGATAGATAGATAGATATGTAAACAGACAGATAGATAGATAGATAGATAGATAGATAGATAGATAGATATGTAAACAGACAGATAGCTGGACAGACAGACAGATAGATAGATAGACAGACAGATATATAAACAGATAGATAGCAAGATAGATAGATAGATAGATGAGATAGGTAGACAGATAAATAGAGAAACGTAGTAGATAGCGAGAGTGCCCGAGATAGAGATAGACTGATTGTGTGATAGAGATAGACAAATAGAATGATAGATAGTTTGGTAGATAAGTAGATAGATAAGCAAGTACACCGATGGAGAGCTAGATAAAGAGCGATAGAGATTAGATAGATAGATAAATAGATAAATGATGTAAACCCTAGACAGAGCATATGCGAAATACCCTTTCAACTTTAAACTCTTTGATCAGCCGACACCTCACACACCATGAAACAAGATCCGAGAAAGGAAAGTGAGGTGGAGTGTGGAATATTAACCTTTAAGTGTTTCCCATCCTGACACCTCCGCCTGGAAGTGCGCTGGGAACGAGCAGTCAGTTACTTGGAGTTACGAACAATGTAAGCGTTAAATTAAATCACTGGTAATCACTATTGTATCATTTTTTCCCTATAAAGGAACAGCTCGTTTTTATTTCACATTTGTTGATACATCCCTAACGGTGTATTTCATGCTGCGAGGAGAAAGAAAGCCGTTTTAATACCGTCTATCTTAATCCATAAATGATATTTGTTAATCAATCCCCAGTAATCATTTTGAAAGTTAACTTCGACAGCAGATTAATATAAGGCTTCTGATGAAAGGTCACAGACCTGAAACGTTAACTTTGCTTCTCTCTCCACCGATGTTGCCAGACCTGCTGAGTATTTCCAGCGCTTTCTGTTTTTATTAAACATATTGCTTGTGCAGACTCTCGCTAAAATCTGTTACTTTTATAGAACTGCATCAGTTACTGTTACTGTAAAATTAACCATTAAATCACCAAACTGTAAACTGGGGAGAGTGTTCAATGCTTATATATCAGGCGCTCACAACTGAGTTTGTTGTGATTGCAATTATTCTAGTGATGATAGGGAAAGCATTCAGGAGCTGATGGACTCGTCAACTGGTCACTTCTGAGTTCGATCTGACTGTGTAACATTTTCAAAAATGTAGTTTATTCAAAAAAATTGTCAAGGTGCAATTCAAACGAGGCAATTTACGTCGTGCAATCGAGATCAATTTAGTTAAATGCGTTACATGGCAATCCAAGGTGCCTCGCTCCGTTTACAGTGCAGATTACACCTACATTTACATAAAATATTTACATGATACAAGCAGCCGAGGATTTTACACTGGCTGAGGGCCCTAAACTGTAGCCTCTGCAATCATCTTTTCTGCTTTCACTCAGCTTTACTTCTTGATGATTTTGCTCGGAACTCAGTACAGTGAGATTGGCGGTGCGGAGTAATTTACTCGGGATGATAATATCTGAACAGACTATGGAAAACACCAGATGAAGAAGATTCTCGACACAATAAACACCCAGCCTTTTGTTCTGACACCAGAGGCTGCGGTCGCATCAAACAGGCGCGTGCAAGGCACAAGTTGTCATCTTCCTGTCATTTCGCTCAAAAGACTCTGCGACCAGGAGTCATAAACCGACTATTCTCGAGGGCTGTTTTTAACCTCCACACATTCAACATTAAAGGTTTCTCGAATATTTCTACATTGCTACATGATAGAGAGTGTTCATAATCAGAACGTTGATTCTAGATTTTATGCGCAAGTATATTAATTAACCTGCCTGGGTTTAATTGTTTCAGGTATTACCGAATCCCATCACTGACTTCACTCTTTAAATCTGTGAACAAAAAAAATCATCTAACATCACAATATGACCTGGCAGTCTGTTCTTCCTATTAAACACTGCAACTCCTTAGGGAAACCGCTGTCATACACAACGTGAAAGATAGATAGATAGATAGATAGATAGATAGATAGATAGATAGATAGATAGATAGATAGATAGATAGATAGATAGATAGATAGATAGATCTAAGCTCTATAGAGAGCATGAGCGAAACTCCCTTTCAACTTTAAACTCTTTGATCAGCCGACACCTCACACACACCACAAAGAAGACCTGAGAAAGGAAAGTGAGGTGGAGTGTGGAATATTAATGTTTAAATATTTCCCATCCTGACACCTCCGCCTGGAAGTGTGCTGGGAACCAGGGATCAGTTACAAATCTTTTGTAGAACTTTTATTAAATCACTTGTGGACACTATTGATACACATGCTGTAAAATTGACAGGATTGTTTTTATTTGGTACAATCAGCTTTTAATGCCTATTTAGTCCATATTTGTGCAACAAAATAATGTTTGAAATTTGAAACGGAAAATGAAAATTCTTTCTGCAGGGGTGCAAATGTTTTACATTATTTAATTAATTAAAATATAAACGATATTCTGGAGGATCCAAACAGATCTAACATTCCTTTATTCAATGTGGATGTAGCCATAATAGTCGGGACACTAATGCGATCTGAAACTAACTGAAATTCATAATCCTTGATAAAAGTTAAAATTTAAAAGCAGAGTGGTATTTAGTGAACCGCGCAGTTTGCATTTGGATGTTAGATACTTTGTCTTCACAACTCTGCGGGAGCTCTGTGGGAGCCACAGAGCAAATGTATGGAGAATGAAACACCTGGGGGAGGGCGGCGATCATCAAAGGCAGTCCCGATCCGGCCCCAACCTCACGTGGCTCACGGTTTCCCTACAAATACGGGCGGTTCTTACTGTCCATTTACTTTTAACTCCGGCGACCACCGGATAATACCCAGCGATGAAGATGGCCGCTGAATCGTCTAATTTAAAAGAGGTTAAAAAGGTAAAATGATTCGCCACTAAATCAGGAGGCGGACTTATTGGAGCTCAAGTCTTTCTCAAGGCTGATGTATTGTTTGAAGCGTTTATTTTCATTTTTAATAAATATATGCGTTAAGGTGGAACTAGTTACTCACTGAAACTGATGTATTTAAATTATTTCCAAAGATCTTTGGCAGAGAGCAGTGAAGAGAATATTTGTTGTCTCTGTTTCTATCGGATTAAAGGCAAATGTTACCAAGTGGCTCCGTTCCCCCCGATGCAAAATATCTGCCGTTTCTTTCTAAGTGTCACAAAGAACCTTCTTTCATTCAATCTCCGCAGTTGCTTAAACCTTTGGTGGAGAAACGGAGACGAGATCGAATGAACCGGAGTTTAGATCAACTCAAATCCTTCCTGTTGAAACATACCCAGAGCGAGGTGAGGGAACCCTTTCTGCGACATCTCCAGACTTTAAGGAAGAGTATCATTGTCTGTAATATATTTCGGGGAATAGTTTGAAATGTGGCACTATTCGCAGAAACGTTATACCGAATTTGTTGAATAATATGATGATTCTGTGAAATGGCTGCAGTCGAATTGGATATTAACCACCGCCCCCACCCCCGTGTTTCTTTCCACTTTTACCCAGGTTTCCTTTTTTTTTACCGCTTATTTCTGTTCTGTTTAGAGTTTCCGGAATGGTAAAATGGAGAAGGCAGAAATCTTAGAAATGACGGTGCAGTATCTGAAAAACGCGGCGCTTGCAAATGGCCAGGGTGGGTATCTGCTCTGAGCTGCAAGGATGACCTGTTCCCTCTCCCTCCACTTTTATTCTATCCAAGTGTTCATGCGCCGACTGTTAGTTTCCGTTCGATGTGCGGATCTCGGTTTTGCCAAGGCGATATCCGCATGTTCCTTGTCGCATTCAGTAAAGTCGGTTACTTGAAGTTAACATGCAGATTAATAATCGATACTTGTTACACCAGTCGTTGTGAGTCTACTTGCCTTTATTCGGCTATTTTCTATTTTCATAATTCCTGTCATTTAAAAGAAAGCTGGAAAAACAAAACATTTTCTCTTGGGGAAAACTCCAATCTCTTATTTGACGGAGAGGACTTTAAAGCAAAAGTTTAGGGTTGGAGTTCGAGATTGATTCGTTATTAATCCTATTTATTTTGAGTGTAAAAGGAATCGATTACGGATTGGTTAATTTTATTGATCTGAACAGAATGCTGATATTGATAAGGATCCGTCAATAAATATTCATACATTTCCCTTTCCAAAAACGTTTGAAGTGAATATTTTGAGCATGCGTACATAAATTCCACGGATGTGACTATTATGGGATGTTCGTAAAGGACTACTATCGAGTTTTAAACCATTGCTGTAAAGTACGCGTTGTGTATATCATTGACCAATATTATATTTAAACAGAACATCAGGGCACAGAAGTCACGCGGCAAAACTACGAGGCTGGATTTAAGGAATGCCTCCTGCAAGTGAATAGCTTCGTCAGGAGCTGCGCCAGGTTCAACGCGCAGACTAAGAGCAGCCTGATGGAGCGGCTGGCACTTTTCGTGGACGAATCAATTGATGAGAAGCACAGCCGCAGACTCCCGGAATGTGTGTCTTCCTCCGCCCCCAACTTGCAGCCTCTCAGACCGGGACAACTAGACTCCGAGAGCTGGGATGTCGTCCCTGCAGCCGCTAACACCAAGACCCCCACGATCACCAGCAATCCTTCCGCACACAAAGTGTCCAATCTCCTCACCACTCGACCCACTGCCTCGCACCAGACACTGAATCGGTTCAACTTTATCGCGAAAAATCATGAACTTAATCACGACTCCGGCTCTGCACAATTTCGGGATTTTCCCCAGAAAATAATTGTGTCGCCAAAACCCGTTTTTGCACAGCAGGATTCCGCCAGAATGACTGTTTCTCACAATGTGTGGAGGCCTTGGCCATAGGTCTGGTCGGAGAAAGAAACTTCTGTTTGTCTCTTAGCCTTCAAGTTGTAAAATCACCAAAATCCCGCGCTTTATCTATTCTCAGATCACAGATTTTTGATTAGTTTTACATTTCCTTAATATTATGTATTCAATGCGTTGCGCGTTTCATTTATTGTGTATATTTTGGAATAAAGATTTTAACAAGATCTTTATTTGCGTCATTCCATGTTTTAATGAATCCACAGTAATAATTATAAAATTCTACAAATCTGTTGTACCCTGTTTCATCGAACTTTACCAGATTCACATAGACCCACTCTCTCACACATTCACAATGAGACTCATACACATACACAGAGGCTCTGGCACACAGTGATTTTCTATCAATCATAGAAACATAGAATCAAACACCACAGAAGAAGACCCTTCGGCCTATCGCATCTGTACCTGCTCTTTGAAAGTGCAATCCAATTACTCCCAATTACCAGCCCTCTCCCTATAAACTTGCAATTGTTTCCCCTTCCAGTATTTATCCAATTCCCCTTTTGAAAGTTACTATTGAATCTGCTTCCACCGCCCTTTCAGGCAGCGCGTTCCAGATCACAACAACTCACTGTGTAAAAACATTCTCCTCATCTCCCCCTCTGGTTCTTTTACTGATTATCTTCAATCTGTGTCCCTCTGGTTACCGAGCCTCCTGTCACTGGAAACAGATCCTCCTGATTTACTCTATTAAAATCCCTGGTGATTTTGAACACCTCGTTAAATTTCCACTTAACCTTCTCTGCTTTAAGGAGAACAATCCCAGCTTCGCCAGTCTCTCCACGTTAACTGAAGTCCCTTATCCCTGGGACCTTTCTAGTAAACCCCTTTGCGTCCTCTCCAAGGCCTTGAAGTCCCCCATAAAGTGTGGTGCGGAGAATTGGACACAATATCCTAGCTGAGGCATAATCAGTGGCCAGTACGTGTCTTCTCTTAATAGATTGGGGACATGAAATCAATGTAGGCCAGGAACAATATGGGCACATTCGCGTTGTGTGGACCTATCTTTGCAGGCGATGTGATCCCCGTGTATTTAGTGCAATGTGTAGGAGCGAGAAGCGAAGGTGTACATATGGAGCGGCTGCGATGTCAAATGATCTAGTGAATGTCGATGGGTCATTTGTAGATAGGGGAATGCGTAGGGTTTGCCGCGCGGTAATACGGAGTGGGGAGTGTAACACGAAAACAGCTTTTCGCCTCTACGTGTGGCATAAAACTTTTTTTTTGCACGAGTAATTCGTTATTGAATGTTGAGCGTGGAGGAGAGAGGCACTAACTAAATTCACAAAATTTCCAATGTCTCATGGTATCTTAAAACAACCGAATTACACCCAATTTCCCTTGCATAAAAATGTAATGGTTTTATTAACAAGCAGATGGTTTATGTGCACTGATGAAATATGGAAATTCCCAGGAATGGGCACTTCTCCTGTTCCTGGAATTAAGCGACACGCCAATTGTAATGTCTAACGGTCTCCAGAGATTGGACCGAATGCAAAGCTGCAAATTCCAAAGCCACAGAGAAATCCACGCCAATAGAGTTTGACTTTATCCTCTGCTGAAACCATGTCTTTCTCCCTTCAAACACGCGCCACTTATTCAATTCAGTAACAACAACGACCCCCGTTTACTTTATAGTACAAAACATCCGAATGCGCATCGCCGACACCTGAAGATAAACAAGTGTCCTGCGAATGAAGGAGTGGCTAAAAGCTTAGCGCAAGTGTTGATTTTCAACAGGCCTTAAAAGAGGGTCTGGGAATCGGGCGAAAAGGATACGGGCGGGTAATTCGCAGCGCATCGTGAAGTGGTTGCAGATCATTTCATCAACCTGAAATGTTAACTCTGTTTCTCTCTCCACAGATGCTGCCAGATCTGCTGAGTATTTCCAGCACTTTCTGTGGGGTGGGTCAGATTTCCAGCATCCGCAGTATTTTTATTTTGTGTGTCTGAATACGTGGCCATCAATGACAGTAAGAGACTTGAGGAAGACAGATACAAACTGGTGAAATACACAGACAGGTGACAAATGGAATTTAACATAGAGAAGTGTGAAGTGACTCATTTTGATATGAAGAATGAGCCCAGCAATGCAAACTAAATGGTGCAAATTTAAAGGGGGCAGAAATGGAGAGATCTGAGGTTGTATGTAGACAAATATTTGTGTTTGGGGGAAGGAGAGGGTAAGCCACCTGACCCTTCCCTACCCACAACCATCCTCTTTCCTTCCGTAGCTGCACCCAGTGGATCTCTGTCTCTCTCTCTCTTTACCTGCACCCACACAATCAGTCTTTGCACCCAACCAATCCCTCCTTCCTTGTTGCACGCACCCAATCTCTCCCTTCTGACACCCACCTGCTCCCTCCATGCATGCATCCTTACACAGGATGCAGGAACAGAGAGACCTGGGGGTGTAAATACACAAATATTTGATGGTGCAGGACGAGTTGAGAAGGCTGTTAGAAAAGGCACCATGGATCCTTGACTTTATAGATAGAGGCATGGAATACAAAAGCAAGGACGTTGTGCTAAACCTTTCTAAATCCAGCTGGAATGTTTTATTTCATTCTGGAAGTTGGAGACTGACACAACAGTAACATCATGGTAAACAATGATGGCCAGCTGTTTTTACATCCACTCTGACCACTTCCTTGACCATAAGAAGAAGTTTGGCTACAAGCCAGAGTGAGTCCCATTTGTTTGACCCAAGATTCCCTGACTGTCATCAGTAAAGGGGCATGGGAATGCACCAAAACCAAGGAGTTTGAGCTTTTGGAAAGATGTCAATACCTTGGAGAGGGTGCAGAATGGTACCAGTGATGAGAGACTTCAGTTAATGTGGAGAGACTGGAGAAGCTGGGATTGTTCTCCTTATAGCAGAGAAGGTTATGGGGAGATTTAATAGAGCTGTTCAAAATTATGAGAGGTTTTGATAGAGTTAATAAGGGGAAACTGTTTCCATGGCAGGCGAGTTGGTAACCAGAGGACACAGGTTTATGATAATTGGCAAAAGAACTAGAGGGGAGATGAGTTTTTTCACACATCAGCTGTTATAATCCAGAATGAGCTGCCTGAAATGGCGGTGGAAGCAGATTCAATAGTAACTTTCAAAATGGAATTGGATAAATATCTGAAAAGGAGAGATTTGCAGGGCTCTGGTGAAAGAGTAGGGGGAACTGGAATGAATTGAATAGCTTGTTTCCAATGTGGATTCCAACTGTAGTTTCATCCTTCATGTTTTGAATCCACCCAGGATTATAGGTATCTTCGAGAATTACAACATTCCTCGGACTGCTATTCTCGCCACATCCTGAGATCCACACTCAGTGCTATGCGCCACCACATACACACACTGAATCTCTCTCTCCAGCAGCACCTCCTCAACTTATCTCAAAGCTGTTCGACTCCACAGTTTCATTTCATCCTTCGTCTCATCCGACGTATTAACAAAAAACTTTTTTTCTTCCTTTCAGGTAACAAGGAATGCAAGCTCCAGCAGCTGATGGGGACTAATGCCCCTCCAGATCCTCCTTCCGCTTCACTTCCTTCTGACCCTTCCCCTTCTGATCTGACCCCTTGCCATGTATTCACTATACCCTCTGACATCCCCCTCTCTGATGCTGAACGTTCTGTACGCAGCAAAGGTCTCAAATTTATCCCCTTATGCCCCCACCTCAATGAATTTCGCGCTCGGCATGAAGTTGAGCTCTTCTTCTGTCGCCTCCGCCTCCGGGCACCCTTCTTTGACCAGGAGTCCTCCCCCCGATCAGCAGACCCATTCATCTGCCTCCAGCATTCTCCTTCTACCTGGACCCTTCCCCCGGCCTCTTACCCGCTCTTGATCTTTTCATTGAAAACTGTCGGCCAGACATTGGTCATCTCAATTTCTCTGCCCCCTCACTCACCTGAACCTGTCCCCCTCTGAACTTGAGGCATTCTGTTCTCTCAGGTCTAACCCTGATATGGTCATCAAACCTGCAGACAAGGATGGTGCTGTTGTTGTATGGCGTACCGACCTCTACCTTGCAGAGGCTCAGCGCCAACTCTCAGACACTTCTTCCTACCTCCCTCTGGACCATGACCCCACCACCAAACATCAAGCTACTGTCCACAGGACTGTCACTGACCTCATCACCTCTGGAGATCATCCCCCTACAGCTTCCAACCTCATAGCCCCACAACCCCGGACAGCCCGCTTCTACCTCCTTCCCAAAATCCTCAAACAGGACTGTCCCGGCAGACCTGTTGTATCAGCCTGTTCCTGCCCCACTGAACTTATTTCTTCCTATCTGGACTCTATCTTTTCTACCCAGTCCAACCTCTTCCCACCTACATCTGTGACTCTTCTGATGCCCTACGTCATTTTGACCATTTCTAGTTTCCTGGCCCCAACCGCCGCCTCTTCACTATGGATGTCCAATCTCTCGACACCTCCATCCCCCACCAGCTTCTTCGTTGAACAGAGGCCCAACCAGTCCCCATCCACCACCACCCTCCTCCGCCTGGCTGAACTTGTTCTCACATTGAACAACTTCTCCTTCAAATCCACTCACTTCCTTCATGTGAAAGGTGTTGCTATGGATACCCGCATGGGTCCTAGTTATGCCTGTCTTTTTGTGGGCTATGTCGAATATTCCTTGTTCCAATCCTACTCAGCCCCCTCCCCCAACTCTTTTTCCGGTACATTGATGACTGTATCGGTGCCGTTTCCTGCTCCCACCTCAAACTGGAAAACTTTATCAACTTTGGTTCGAATTTCCACCCTTCTCTCACCTTTACATGGTCCATCTCTGACACTTCCCTTCCTCGACTTCTCTGTCCCCATCTCTGGGGACAGGCTGTCTACTAATATCTATTATAAGCCCACCGACTCCCACAGCTACCTCGACTACACTTCTTCACACCCTGCCTCCATTCCATTTTCCCAGTTTCTCCGTCTCCGACACATCTGCTCTGATGATGCTACCTTCCATGACAGCACTTCAGATATGTCCTCTTTTTCCTCAACCGAGGATTCCTTCCCACTGTGGTTGACAGGGCCCTCAACCGTGTCCAGCCCATTTCCCGCACCCTCCCTCCCAGAACCGAGCCAGGCTTCCCCTTGTTCTCACTTTCCACCCCATCAGCCTCCATATTCAAAGGATCATCCTCCGCCACTTCTGCTACCTCCAGCATGATGCCACTACCAAACACATATTTCCCTCCCTTCCCTGTCAGCATTCCGAAGGGATTGTTCCCTCCGCGACACCCTGGTCTACTCCTCCATTACCCCACCACCTCATCCCCTTCCCATGGCACCTTCCCCTGCAATCGCAGGAGGTGTAATACCTGCCCATTTACCTCTTCTCTCCTCACTAAACCAGGCCCCAAACATTCCTTTCAGGTGAAGCAGCGATTTACTTGTACTTCTTTCAATGTAGTATTCTGTGATCGTTGCTCACAATGTGGTCTCCTCTACATTGGGGAGACCAAACGCAGAATGGGTGACTGCTTTGCGGAACATCTCCGCTCAGTCCACAAGTATGACCCCGAGCTTCCGGTTGCTTGCCATTTCAACACTCCCCCCTGCTCTCATCTCTGTCATGGGATTGCTGCAGTGTTCCAGTGAACATCAACACAAGCTCGAGGAACAGCATCTCATTTACCGATTAGGCATGCTGCAGCCTGCCGGACTGAACATTGAGTTCAATCATTTCAGAGCATGACAGCCCCCCACTTTAATTTTTTTTTTCTTTACATATATTTTTTGTGTTTATTTCATCTCAGTTTGTTTACTCACTGTTTTTCATATTTGTACTTGCGGCTGTTGAATTTTCAGTCCGTTAACACCCTATCTGTACTGATGCTTTGTGTTTCAACACATCATTAACATATTGTTTGCCTTTGCTCCACCTCGTCCTTTGTACACCTCTTTTGTTATCTCTTGCCCCATCCCCACTCGGCTTGTTTATAATCTTTCACTTTTCTAATATTTGCCAGTTCTGAAGGGTCACTGATATGAAACATTAACTCTGCTTCTCTCTCCACAGATGCTGCCAGACCTGCTGAGTATTTCCAGCATTTCTTGTTTTTAGTTCAAAATTGTACTTTTTTTCGACGAGGATGGGATTCGAACCCACGCGTGCAGAGCACAATGGATTAGCAGTCCATCGCCTTAACCACTCGGCCACCTCGTCTACGGAGTCTGCTTTAGTCACAAATGATGTGTACTGAATTTGTTCAATATATGTTGTAGTGAAAGTATTTCGAAATAACTTCTTTGCCGTTAAATGTTTCTGAAATGCAATTCTAAGATGTTATTATATCATTAAAATTCGCTAGAGGTCCCCAAAGCAGCTAAGACTTACAGATTAAAATATTGTTCAAATGACTGAACTTGCAAATTGTCTTACAGTTCATTCTTATTCTTATTATTCTTCTTTGGCCTCCTTATCTCGAGAGACAATTACAGTTCATACATTTAGCTTTTCATATTTTAACTAAAGTGTACGGATAGTGCTCATCTGGAAAGCAAATGTAGTAAATGGATTCTGCTAAAACCCTCATCTGTGCTGTTGTTACTTTCAGACTGGACTCTTCCAATATAATAAAAGCAAAATACTGCAGATACTAGAAATCTGAAATAAAAACAGAAAGTGCTGGAAATACTCAGCAAGTCAAGCAGCATCTGTGGAGAAAGAAACAGAGTTAATGTTTTAGGTCTGTGACCTTTCCTTTATTTAAAAAAAAGAAAAATAGAAGCGGGCTGTCTGGGGTTGTGGGTTTATGAAGTGGGAAGCTGTAGAGGGAAGATCTCCGGAGGAGATGAGGTCAGTAACAGTCCTGCGGACAGTGGCTTGATGTTCGGTGGTGGGGTCATGCCTGCAGGACTTCCCTAGCAGTGCATATTTTGACGTGACGTTCAAAAATGTTGCGGGATGCATCAAGTTCCTGAAGGTGTTCAAGGAGAAGGGAAACCAGGCGTCGCTGTCCATCCTCAAAGTGGAGCCACTCTTCATGCTGCCGTCACAACGTGACCAGGTGGTGACAATTCGCCTCTACAACCCCCATGTTCCGGTGGTGGATGTACTCACCTTCCTCGCCAGGTACATCGAGGTGGCCGGCAGCAGCACTGATGTCAAGGACCCATTTGGAATTTGGACCAGCAAGCGGCAGGTCAAGGTGACCTTGAAGGTCAATGCCAATGGAGCCATCATCCTCCCTCCAGCTTCGCTATCAGGGGAAGTCAAGGCTTCTTGGTCTACATGGGGCAACCTAGAGTTTGTAACACCTGTGGCAAATCTGGTCACGTGGCAGCTAACTGCAGCACAGTCGTCTGCAAGAACTGCAAGAAGGAAGGCCATCAGACCAAGGACTGTAAGCAGAGTAAGTGTTGCAACCTGTGCAGTGAGGCAGGCCACCTCTACAAAACCAGCCCCAAACGCTTTCTCAGTTATGCACTGGCGGCAAGGTTCAAGGAAAGGCCGGGAGAAGGAACTATGAATGCGTCTGGTGCTGGGAAGGAGACAAGCAACCCTCTCCGCAGCGAGGAAAGTCTACCTGAGAAGGAGAAGAAAGGGGAAGCAGCTGAAACCAGCGAACCAGCACCTACCCTGTGCCCGGAAACCCCTCCTCCAGAGACAGAATCAATGGAGGAGGAGGCAGCAGATGGACAAACAGGTCAGTGGCAAGTGGTACAAAGGAAAACCACAAAGAAAAAACCTCCAAAAGCGGAACAGGTCACCACCCAAACCAGTGGCAAGAGGAGGCTACCGTCTGAGACAGACTACAGCAGCTCCTCTTCACTGGACAAGGAAGTGCTGGAACAACAACACCTGCAAAAGAAGCAGCAGAACTCAAAGGAGCTGGAAGATAAAGCCCCCCAGCCCCCGGGCACTGGAAGCTGTGATGGGCCCAGCACGCCCCAAACCCAAAGCGCCAAACATAATCACATGCCCAGCGCATCCCAGCTCCAGGACACAGACAGCAACGACACGTCTGGCGCACTCCAGCTCTGGGAAGCCAAGAGCAGTGATGTTTTCAAGGAGGAACAGCAGAGGACAGCCCAATCCTTGCTGCCTACAAGACCCCCTCCCACATCCCTGATGTCACCCCAGCAGAACAAACCTTGCATGAGAAACCAGGAGGGGTTTCTGAGCCCAACGAATTTGAAACAGCTTGTGTACACCATGGGTATGCAGGAACATACCGAAGGACTGGGACTAGCAAGGACAACTGGTGTGGGAAGCAACAACTAACTTAAAAATGGGTATAAAGATTGCTTCAATTAACATGCATAGCATTGAATCCACTATGCGATGTATTTCAACCTTGGACTACCTCACCAAGGTCAAAACTGACCTACTGTTTCTGCAGGAGTGTGGAATACCACACCTCAGCACCTACAGGCAATGGTTGCGATGGTGGTCCCACGGGCCATCGATCTGGTCAAGGGGTAATGATTCCCGTTCCTCCAGCCTGGGTATTCTGCTGCGGGGAGGTAACTTCATCATCTCTGAGGTTAAGGAGGTGGTGGGCGGTCGCCTCCTCGTAGCAGATGTAATGTACAATAATGCTCCGCTCCGGTTGATCAACGTGTACGCCCCGGTACAACACAGCGAGCGGCTGACCATCTTCCAGCAGCTCCCACTGCTGCTGGCAACGTCCAGGCCGGACATCCTAGGCGGTAACTTCAACTGCATCATCGATGCAGCTGGACGATCCGGCAGTGACGACAGCAAACTGGACGCTACGTCCAGATTCCTAATAGAAACAGTAAAAGAGGCCAAACTGCACGACGTCTTCAGCAAACCTGCAGACGGAGCGCAGCGCAGATACACATGGTCAAGATCGGACGGGTCTGCCCGTTCCAAAGAACAAAGAACAAAGAAAATTACAGCACAGGAACAGGCCCTTCGGCCCTCCAAGCCTGCGCCGGGATTGACTTCCTGTTTGTGTCCCGTGCTGTCATGGTCAGATCCACCAATGTCAAGCCGGTGTTCTTCTCTGACCACTGCCTCTTACTGGCCGACTGTCACTTACAGGACGACCAGAGGGTTGGCAGGGGGACAGGGAAGCTCAATGCTATGCTGCTAACCCCAGAGAACATTGAGGCACTCAAAAGGGATTACGAAGGTTGGAGAACAGTGAAACCCCTCTTTGAGTCTCCAGTTCACTGGTGGGAGGTGATCAAGGAGAACAGCAAGAGGTTCTTTAGCTTCAAAGGTGTTCAGAGGGCGAGACAGAGGGAAATGTCCCGACTCCAGAGAAGAATGCAAAATCTGCTCCGGCTGCAGTCGATGGGGGTCGAGGTCAAGGAGGACCTCCATGAGGTGAAGAGTCAGCAGCCCTCGCTCTTTGCCACGGAGGCCTCCAAGATCATCTTCCGGTCCAGAGTCCGCTCCATTGAGCAGGATGAGACGTGCTCGCGTTACTTCTTCCAAAAGGTACACAGAGAGGGCTCTGTGATCAGAAGCCTGAAGGAAGAGGATGGCTCGGTGACATACTAAGGATCAGCAAATCCTTTTATGCTGGGCTGTACGACGCGAAGCCCACAGACAGTAGAGCCTCCCAGTCCTTCCTGCCATCTATCACAGAGGTCTTAGATGACAGCACGAAGGAGAGACTGGACAAGCCGCTAACTCTGGACGAGCTGTCAAAGGCCGTAAAGTCCTTCAAGACGAGTAAAACTCCCAGAAGTGATGGCTTACCGGTTGAGTTGTATTCAGCCCTGTGGGACTAGGTCGGCCCAGACCTGCTGGAAATATACGAGGGTATACTCCTGGCCAGCAGCATGTCAGAATCCATGAGGAAAGGCATCATCACCTTCATCTACAAGCGGAAGGGGGAGAGGGCAAAATCAGAAATTGGCAGCCCATCTCACTGCTTAATGTTGACTACAAGATTCTGTCAAAAGTCATCGCCAGTCGAGTCAAGTCTGCTCTGGAGTTGGTGATTCACCCTGATCAGACCTGCACTGTACCCGGCAGGAAGATCTCTGATAGTCTTGCACTGCTCAGGGATACGATCGCCTATGTACAGGACAGGAGGGTGGACACCTGCCTCATCAGCCTGGACCAAGAGAAGGCTTTTGACAGGATATCACACACCTACATGACGTGCTTTCCAAAATGGGGTTTGGGGAGGGAACCTGCAATTGGATCAAACTGCTGTACACAAACATCAGTAGCGCAGTCTCAATCAATGGGTGGGAATCGGAAAGTTTCTCGATCCAATCTGGAGAAGGACAGAGCTGTCCTCTCTCCCCTGGCTTGTTTGTTTGCTGTATCGAACCTTTTGCTGAGTCCATTAGGAAAGATGTGGGCATAAGAGGGGTGACAATCCCAGGCAGTGGAGGCACTCAGGTCAAAGCCTCCCTGTACATGGACGACATCGTGGTATTCTGCTCGGATTTACTATCCGTTCGCAGACTGATGAGCATCTGCGACCAGTTTGAACTGGCCTCGGGAGCCAAAGTTAAACACGGCAAGAGTGAGGCCATGTTCTTTGGGAACTGGGCTGACCGGTCCTTTGTCCCCTTCACCGTCAGGTCAGACTACCTGAAGGTGCTGGGGATATCGTTTGGAAGGGCAGGCGCATGCGCCAATACCTGGAGGGAGTGAGTAGCCAGGGTACACAATAAGCTTAGCATGTGGGAGCAGTGATCTCTCTCCACTGTGGGTAAGAACCTGGTCATCAGGTGCGAGGTGCTCACGTTGTTGCTGTATGTGGTGCAAGTCTGGCCCGTATCCCACTCCTGCGCTGTGGCGGTCATCTGAGCCATTTCCCATTTTACCTGGAGATCTAAAATGGACTGGGTCCGGAGGGACATGATGTTCAAACCTCTGGATAAGGGCGGGAAAAATGTACCCAACATCGCCCTCATCCTGATGACCACCTTTGTGTGCGGCTGCATCAAGCTGTGTGTAGACCTCCAGTTCGCAAACACCAAGTGTCACTACGTGCTGAGGTTCTATCTGTCCCCGGTATTGCGAAGGATGGGCCTGGTCACATTGCTGAGGAACACTCCATCCAGTTGGACCGCGCCGTACCACCTATCCTTCGTGGAGCAGTTTCTGCGGAAAAACACCTTTGACCACCGGTCCATCAGGCAGTGGTCTGCATGGAATGTCCTCAAGGGCCTACAGGAAAAGGAGACGGTGGATCCTGTCGGATGGTTCCCCGAGCAGACCGTCAAAGTCATTTGGCGGAATGCCTCATCACCAGAACTTTCAAACAAGCACCAAGACGTAGCTTGGCTGGTGGTGAGAACAGCCCTCCCCATCAGATCCTTCATGCACACCCGAAGTCTCGCCCCTCCACACAATGCCCCCGCGGTGGCTGTGGTGGGGAAGAGACGGTCGCCCACCTCCTCCTGGAATGTGCCTTTGCAAAGCAGGTATGGAAAGAGATGCAGTGGTTTTTGTCGAGGTTCATCCCAAGCAGCTCTGTAACACAGGAGTCTGTGCTCTACGGGTTGTTCCCAGGGACGCACACCGAGACAAACATCAACTGCTGCTGGAGGACTATCAATTCGGTGAAAGACGCCCTTTGGTCTGCCCGAAACTTGCTGGTCTTCCAGCGCAAAGAGTTGTCCACCACCGAATGTTGCAGACTGGCACATTCCAAGGTCCAGGACTACGTGCTGAGGGACGCACTAAAGCTTGGGGCAGCCGCAGCAAAGGCTCAATGGGGAAAGACCACAGTGTAAGGACCCCCACCAAGCTGAACTGAGGGGCTGGATCCATGGGAAACCCCTCGAACTGTATCGTTAATATTCTGAATTGCTGTAAATGTAAAACTGTAATTGACATGACAATTGTGAAACGGAAGGGTTGTGAAGAAACTCATGATAGTATTGAAGGAAACTGATCTCCCTTGCAATGTTTGTATTTTTTGGTGCTGTTTGGAAACTGTTTGGCAATATAATTTTTACAGATTTTTATGAATAAAGTATATTTTGGAAATTAAAAAAAAGTGAGTGTGCTGGAGGCAAATTCAATGGAGGCCTTCAAAAGAGAGCTGGATAATTCTCCGAGGAAAAAACATTGCAGGGGTACGGGAAAAAGCGAGGCGGAGGGAAGAGATGAATTGCTCTTGCAGAGAGCCGGCACAATCACGACGGGCCGCAAGGCCCTTTCTTCTGTGCTGCAACCATTCTATCATTCAATAAAATACCAACACGTTTTAAAAATCGGAAGCTGAATACTGTGATGTGAACTTCCGCATCCAGTTTGTATCGGTAGCGTGGCCGAGCGGTCTAAGGCGCTGGATTTAGGCTCCAGTCTCTTCGGAGGCGTGGGTTCGAATCCCACCGCTGCCAGTGGGATATTTTCTGCAGATATATATTTACGATATCAGCTTCCGTCCGTTTTAACAAACGTATTGTTTGGATAACTTTTAAACATATATCATTTTAAGTTCTTACTATATTTGATATAAGTTAGCAAAACGGCGAGCTAAGCTATAAGTGTGCTACATCTCTGCAATTTCCAGTTCCAATCTGTGCTGCATTCGCTGATCTCTACAGGGGGAGTGTTACAATGACCTTGGGGATTCGAGATCCAATGATATCCAGTCGGAGGTGAGCACTTGAGGACTCTGAGTGAGTGTGCGATCTCACGGTACGACGCACATCCTGGAACAGCCGGCCAACGTTAAACTGCATCCAAAAATTATTCTTTGGGGTTTCGGATCATGGCGAGCAGCCAACAAAAATTGTAGTAGATCCCCACAAGAATGGTCACTCTCAAGACAAGAGCGAAGAAACTTGCTTTACGAAATGAAAGACTGTAAAAAAAAGTATGAGCCAAATTTGCATTATTAATGTGGACAATTGTAAGAGATCAACTATAGTGAGTCAGATAGCATTAGATCCAAGGAAGAGGCATATAAATTTGCCAGACAACAGACCTGAGGATTGAGAGCAGTTTAGAATTCAGCAAAGGAGGACCAAGGGATTGATTAAGAAGGAGAAAATAGAGTCCGAGAGCAAGCTTAGGGGGAACATAAAAACTGACTGTAAAAGTTTCTATAGGGATGTGAAGAGAAAAAGAATGGTGAAGACAAATGTAGGTCCCTTACAGTCAGAAACAGGGGAATTTATTATGGGGAATAAAGAAATGGCTGACCAACTAAATGCATACTTTGGTTCTGTCTTCACAAAGGAGGACACAAATATCATACAAGAAATGTTAGGGACCACAGGGTTTAGTGAGGGAGAGGAACTGAAGGAAATCAGTATTAGTAGAGAAATGGTGTGGGGGAAATTGATGGGATTGAAGGCCGATAAATCCCCAGGGCCTGATGGTATGCATCCCAGAGTACTTAAGGAAGTGGCCCTAGAAATAGTGGATGCATTGGTGGTCATCTTCCAAGATTCTACAGACTCTGGAACAATTCCTACAGATTGCAGGGTAGCTAATATAACCCCACTATTTAAAAAGGGAGGTAGAGAGAAAGCAGGGAGTTCTAGACCAGTCAGCCTGACGTCAGTAGTGGGGAAATTTCTAGAGTCCATTATCAAAGATTTGATAGCAGAGCACTGAGAGAACAGTGGTAGAATCGGGCAGAGTCAGCATGGATTTACGAAAGGGAAATCATACTTGACAAATCTACTAGAATTCTTTGAGGATGTATCTAGTAGAGTTGATGAGAGGGAGCCAGTGGATGTGGTTTATTTGGATTTTCAGGAGGCTTTCTACAAAGTCCCACATAAGAGATTAGCATGTAAAATTAAAGCGCATGGGATTGGGGGTAGTGTATTGTGATGGACAGAAAATTGGTTGGTGGACAGGAAACAAAAAGTTGGGATAAATGAGTCTTTTTCCGAATGGCAGGCAGTGACTAGTGGGGTACCGCAGGGATCGGTGCTGGGACCCCAGCTATTCACAATATATATTAATGATTTAGATGAGGGAACTAAATGTAATATCTCCAAATTTGCAGATGACACAAAACTGGGTGGGAGGGTGAGTTGTGAGGAGGATACAGAGAGGCTTCAGGGTGATTTGGACAAGTTGAGTGAGTGGACTAATGCATGGCAGATGCAGTATAATGTGGATAAATGTGAGGTTATCCACTTTGGTAGCAAAAACAGGAAGGTAGGTTATTATCTGAATGGCTATAAACTGAGAGGTGGGAATATGCAGTGAAACCTGGATGTTCTCATACACCAGTCGCTGAAGGTAAGCATGCAAGTGCAACAGGCGGTAAAAAAGGCAAATGGTATGTTGGCCTTCATAGCAAGAGGATTTGAGTACAGGAGCAGGGATGTCTTGCTGCAATTATACAGGGCCTTGGTGAGGCCACACCTGGAATATTGTGTGCAGTTTTGGTCTCCTTATCTGAGGAAGAATGTTCTTGCTATAGAGGGAGTGCAGCGAAGGTTTACCAGACTGATTCCTGAGATGGCGGGACTGACGTATGAGGAGAGATTGAGTCAGTTAGGATTATATTCGCTGGAGTTCAGAAGAGTGAGGGGGGATCTCATAGAAACGTATAAAATTCTAACAGTACTTGACAGGGTAGATGCAGGAAGGATGTTCCCGATGGTGGGGGAGTCCAGAACCAGGGGTCATAGTCTAAGGATACAGGGTAAACTTTTCAGGACTGAGATGAGGAGAAATTTCTTCACTCAGGGAGTGGTGATCCTGTGGAATTCGCTACCACAGAAAGCAGTTGAGGCCAATACATTGTATGTTTTCAAGAAGGAGTTAGACATAGCTCTTGGGTCTAAAAGGATCAAAGGGTATGGGGGTGAAAGTGGGAACAGGTTACTGAGTTGGATGATCAACCCTGATCATAATGAATGGCGGAGCAGGCTCAAAGGGCTGAATGGCCTACTTCTGCTCCTATTTTCTATGTCTATGTTTCTATGAATCAATATCATGTTGATTTTCGCTTTATACAAGAGGTATAGTGGAGCAGATAAGCAAATGTAAAGCGAATATAAAATTTAAAAAGTAAGAGTTTGCCTAAATTCTTCAATCTCCCCTAAATTCCAAACTGTCTTTTAAGTGTACTTCCACACAAGAATGATGTGAGGTGAAAAGGTAAGTCAGGTAAACATGCAGAACTTTTTTCCATTGGCAAGGTTGTTGATTACTGCTTTCCACCTTGTGAAATGCAACGCTATGACTGTGTGGTACCACTTCTCTGAGAATCCTAGAATCATAGAATGGTTACAGCACAGAAGGAGGCCCTTCAGCCCGCCATGTAGGTGCCAGTTCTCTGCAAAAGCAACTCAACTATTTCCACTCCCCACCCTTTCTCCTTAGCCCTCCATTTCTTTCTCTTCAGATGTTTATCCAATTCTCTTTTGAAAGTCCTTACTGTATCGGCCTCCATATCATCAGGGCAGATAAATTGGCCTTGGAGGGGAAACAGTGCAGATTGTCCATGGATTAAAATTATGAGGACAAATTTCATAAACTTGGCTTGTATTCCTTCAAGTTTACAATATTGAGGGGTGAACTACACTAAAATTTAACATTACATAGAGATTTGATAACTAGCTATGGAGAAACTATTTTTTCTGGTCGAGAACAGTACAAAGGGGGAATAAACTTAAAATTAAAACTAAGTCATTCAGGAGTGAAATCAGGAAGAACTTTTGCATGCAAAAGTTAGTCAAAATTTGGAACTCTCTCCCTTAATCCCTGTGGATGCTGGGACAATTGAAATTTTCAAGACTGAGACTGATCGATTTTGGTTAGGTAAGAGTATGAATGGATATGGAGAAAAGATGGGTAAATGGAGTTAAAATACAGATTAACCATAGTCTGATTGAATGGTGGTATCAGCTGGAGTGCTCAATGGCCTTCACTTGTCCCTACATTCCTACTGAAACCCCTCTTAAGATCCACCTCTTTTGCCAAGATTTCGATTCCTCTTTTCTCCTTTAAATCTGTGTCCATTTTTCCATACATCTTGGTGAAACATCATAGGAGATTTAACCACCTTAAAGGTGCAATTTGGGTAGATATTCTCAGTTTAAGTGTTATTATAAGTTATTTTGGAATTAGATTTCTATCATAGTGAAAGTGCCTCTTCTAAAATACCTTAATGTTTCCTTTTCTCTGTATTTCTAATTGTGGGTTACATTTTTTGTTTGCTAATTAAATCATGCTGCTCCTTCAGTAACATCTTTGCAGTCCGACATACTAAGGGTCAGCAAATTCTTTTATGCTGGGCTGTATGACATGAAGCCCACGGACAGCATGGGCTCCCAGTCCTTTCTGTCATCTATCACAGAGGTCTTAGATGACAGCATGAGGGAGAGGCTGGACACGCTGCCAACTCTGGATGAGCTGACAAAGGCTGTCAGGTCCTTCAAGATGAGTAAAACTGCCGGAAGTGACAGCTTACCAGTTGAGTTGTATTCAGCTCTGTGGACCTGCTGGAAGTATATGAGAGTATGCTCCTGGCTGGCAGCATGTCAGAATTCATGAGGAAAGGCATCATCACCCTCATCTACAAGTGGAAGTGGGAGAGGGCGGAAACAGAAATTGGCGGCCCATCTCACTGCTTAATGTTGACTCAAGATTCTGTCCAATGTCATCGCCAGTCGGGTCAAGTCTGCTATGGAGGTGGTGATTCACCCTGACCAGACCTGTACTGTACCCGACAGGAAGATCTCTGATTGTCTTGCGCTATTCAGGAATACGATCGCCTATGCATGTGACGGGGTGGGGGTGGGGGGGTGGGGGTGCGGCAGGGGCGGTGGACACCTGCCTCATCAGCCTGGACCAGGAGAAGGCTTTTGACAGGATATCGCACACATACATGATGGACGTGCTTTCCAAAATGGGGTTTGGGGAGGAAATCCGCAATTGGATCAAACTGCTGTACACAAACATCAGTAGTGCAGTCTCAATCAATGGGTGGGAATCAGAAAGTTTCCCAATCAAATCTGGAGTCAGACAGGGCTGTCCTTTCTCCCCGGTCTTGTTTGTTTGCTGTATCGAACCTTTTGCTGAGTCCATTAGGAAGGATGTGGGCATAAGAGGAGTGACAATCCCAGGCAGTGGAGGCACTCGGGTCAAAGCCTCCCTGTACATGGATGATGTTGCCGTCTTCTGCTTGGATCTGCTGTCCATGCGCAGACTGATAATCTGCGCTTAGTTCAAACTGGTCTCAGGAGCCAAAGTTAACCATGGCAAGAGTGAGACCATGTTCTTTGGGAACTGGGCTGACCGATCCTTTGTCCCCTTCACTGTCAGGTCAGACTACTTGAAGGTGCTGGGAATATAGTCCAGAAGGTCTGGGGCATGCGCAAAACCTGGAAGGAGTGAGTAGCCAGGGTACACAATTAGCTTAGCATGTGGGAGCAGCGATCGCTCTCCATTGTGGATAAGAACCTGGTCATCAGGTACGAGGCACTCACGTTGTTGCTGTAGGTGGCGGAGGTCTGGCCCATACCCCACTTCTGTGCTGCGGCGGTCACCCGAGCCATTTTCTGCTTTACCTGGAAATCCAAAATGGACCAGGTCCGGAGGGACACCATGTTCAAATCTCTGGATAAGGGTGGGAAAAATGTACTAACGTTGCCCTCATCCTGATGACCACCTTTGTGTGTGGCAGCATCAAGTTGTGTGTAGATCCCCAGTACGCAAACTCCAAGTGTCACTCCATGCTGAGGTTCCATCTGTCCCCGCTGTTGCGAAGGATGTATCTGGTCACATTGCCATGGAACGCTCCATCCGGTTGGACCGTGCCATACCAACTATCCTTTGTGGAAAAGTCTCTGCGGGAAAACACCTTTGAACACCAATCCATCAGGCAGTGGTCTGCACGGAATGTCCTCAAGGCCCTACGGGAAAAGGAGATGGTGGATCCTGTCAGATGGTTCCCCGAGCTGACTGCCAAAGTCATTTGGCAGAATGCCTCATCACCAGAACTTTCAAACAAGCACCAAGATGTAGCTTGGCTGGTGGTGAGAACAGCCCTCCCTGTCAGATCCTTCCTGCACACCTGGAGTCCCACCCCCTCTGCACACTGCCCTCGAGGTGGCTGTGGTGGGGAAGAGACAGTTGCCCATCTCCTTCTGGAATGTGTCTTTGCAAAGCAGGTGTGGAATGAGATGCAGTGGTTTTTGTCGAGGTTCATCCCAAGCAGCTCTGTAACACAGGAGTCTGTGCTCTACGGGCTGTTCCCAGGGACGCACACCGAGACAAACATCAACTGCTGCTGGAGGACTATCAATTCGGTGAAAGACGCTCTTTGGTCTGCCCGAAACTTGCTGGTCTTCCAGTGCAAAGAGTTATCCATGACCGAGTGTTGCAGGTTGGCATATTCCAAGGTCCAGGACGACGTGCTGAGGGACGCACTAAGGCTTGGGGCAGCCATTGCAAAGGCTAAATGGGGAAAGACCACTGTGTAAGGTTCCAAAGTGAACTGAAGGGCTGGATCCATGGGAAACCCCTCAGGCTTTATACACCAGATATGGGTTTGCTGTAAAATGTACATACATGGCATGTAAAATGGAATGGAAGGGTTGTGAGGCAACTCACTTCTGTATTGAAGGAAACTGATCTCCTTTGCACTTTTTGGAATGTCAACTGGTGCTGTTTTGAACTGTTTTGTAATGTTTTTTTACAGATTTTTATGAAAAAGTATATTTTTGGGGAAAAATGTTAAAGCAAACTGGAAAGATTGAACTGGGGCACTTTTCTCTACAAAGAGGAGTGGCCTCAGTGTGAAAGATTATGGAAGGGTTTGTAGGGTAGACATAGAGACCAGAACTAGGGGCCAGAGATATAAGACAGTCACTAATAAATCCAATAGGGAATTCAGATAAAATTTCTTTACTCAAGAGAGTGGTGAGAATCTGGAACTCCTTGCCACAGAGAATGGTTGAGGTGAATAGAATAGATGCAAGTAAAGGGGAGGCTGAATAAACACATGAGGGACAAGGGAGTGGAAGGATATGCAGACGGATGAGATGAAGTAGGATACGAAGCGTAAACACTCGCATGGACGGAATGGCTTGTTTCTCTGTCCTGGCTCCGCTCCGCTTTGCCGATTTTCCTGATTTCTTCTTGGCTCATCTCGAGAGATTGTCGATGTGCCTCGTAAATGTCTAATTTCTCTTAGCCTAATATCTCGTATTAATCCCACTCGCAACCATTTAAACATCTGCAATGTTTCATTTCAATACTTTGTGGGTTTTATTTATTTTCCTGTGTGTGCATTTTCTGCTCCCCTTCTCTTTCTAAACGCTGCTCATCTGAAATTGCTTTCATTTTTATTAAGGTCGATACCATAAGTGTTAACCCGCCCGAGTGTTTCCAGTATTTTCTGCATGATATTTAGAAACACACCTCATATATGCTTTGGACTGCAAGGGTGAATTAAGGAAAACTATGTAATTTATGGTTTATTGATCAGTTATTAACTTTTTTTCCATTGTTTTCAACAGTATGCGATTTCTCTTAATAAATACGGGATAAATTTAATTGCAAGCACAGGGTAACCAATTAGGTTGTACCGAACTTAATTTTAAATTTGAAAGCTAGTTATTATATATTTGCTCTTTGCGCTAATTAAGCTTTGCTCAAGTTGGAAAAATGATTCCTTTTTGCTGTGCAGTTTATGTTTAATAAAAGTTCGTGTGGCAGCGGTGGGATTCGAACCCACGCCCCCGAAGAGACTGGAGCCTTAATCCAGCGCCTTAGACCGCTCGGCCACGCTACCGCTTAAGTTTGTTCACTGCCTGTTCCATGAAATACTGCTTGATCTTGTCAGTGTAGGGGAATGTTTATATGTGGTGGATATTAGCTTGACCTGGTATTTTTTGACACATTGAATCATGCTGCATTTTGAGCGTGTTACATTGCTTTACTTGACATTATATTACATGTATTTACAGCTGGGAACCAGGCCACTCAGCCCAAATGGTACATGTCAGTGTTTATGTTCCACATCAGCCTCCTCCTACCTACTTCATCGAAATCCATCAACATGTCCTGTAATCCTTTCTTCCTCATGTGTTTCACTAGCTTCCCTTAAATGCACTACATAAACACACTAGTGATATGGATAGGTTAAGTGAATGGGAAAAAATTTGGCAGATGGAGTATAATGTGGGAAAATGTGAGGTTGTTCACTTTGGCAGGAAAAATAAACAAGCAGAATATTATTTAAATGGAGAGTGACTGCAGAGTGCTGCAGTACAGAGGGATCTGGATGCCCTCATAAATGAATCACAAAATGTCAGCATGCAGGTACAGCAAATAATTAGGAAGGCAAATGGATGTTGGTATTTATTGCAAAGGGGGAATATTTTTTATTCTTTCATGGAATGTGGGTGTCACTGGCAAGGCCAGCATTTATTGCCCATCCTAACCTGAGTGGTTTGCTAAGCCATTTCAAGGTGAATTTAAGAGTCAACCACATTGCTGTGGGTCTGGAGTCATATGTAGGCCAGACCAGGTAAGGATGGCAGATTTCCTTCCCTAAAGGACATTAGTGAACCAGATGGGTTTTTACAACAATCAACAATAGTTTCGTGGCACCATTACTGACTAGCTTTCAATTTCAGATGTTTATTAATTATTTGAATTTATTAATATATTGAATTTAAATTCATTCCACTAACTGCCATGATGGGATTTGAACCCTATGCCTGTGGCATTAGCCTGGGCCTCTGGATTACTGGCAAGGAGCGTTGAGCTTTCGCCAATTGATAAAGAATACAGTTCCACATATCCAGAATCTTTCAAATACAGGTACATCCCTGCTTAATGGCTCTAAACCCAACATGCTAGTTTTCGCTATTGTATTGACACATTCTCTTGAAGGTAACTTCAACCCGTCTTAGGGCTGTTTCTCTCCCCGGATCTTCAATGTGCTGAGAGTTATGCTCAACAGTTTCCTACTTTAATTATTCTTTCCCAAGAACCTAGAGGTATTGGAGCCTTTAACCTTTATTGGAGCCTTTAACCTCTGTCTCCTCTCCCTCTCATAACCTACAGACTTTTTAAAAAATCAGGCTGGATCATCTAACCATTTCTTTTTGCTTTCTCTGCACATTGTGCCGCCTCTTAGGTTCTCAATTTGAAACACTGTGGGTACAATGACCCCAGTTTATTCTGCACGGCTGCGGTTTGGGGGATTTGCCCCATGTTCTGAATGTTGCTGTTATTTTTGAAACCTTTATCTCCTCCTGTTAAAGCCGATGTCCTCTGTTTAAACGGAAGTACCGCCAAAGGTTAAATGTTACAAAAGCTGGTTTAATTTTCTCTCTAATCTTTTAAAACTCTTACATGGTTGGGGGGGTGACGGGGTCCAAATCAGTTGTAAACTGGAATTAGCGATTTCAATTTATAACTAAGCTGCTTTCCCTCGTTCTAAAGAAAGTCTCGATGAGGACGGAGCTCATGATTGTCGCATGAATAGTTCATCATGCTCATGTGACAAGTGACTAGTTCCAGCCTGAAAATGTGCAGCAACAAATCTCATTATGTGTGGCTATTCACTGGGATACGGTGTTTAATACCGGGTCTGGGTACCCAGCGGCCATGGTTGTGTGAGTGAATCTAGACACAGTAATAGGAGACGGGATCTGAGCGATAAAAAAAATGTGAAATATGAGAGATCAAGACAATCAACGATGGAAAAGAAAAGAGGGGATCGGAAAAACATACGAAAAAGAAACAATGAAAATGTAGAACAATATGTGGTTTAAAAATTAAAATAACGAGTGGGATTGGAAGAAAGAGAGGGACGGAAAGACACGGGGAAAGAAATGCAATAAGGGAGACAAACAGGTAGAGAGAGAGAGAGGTGAAGGCAGAGACAGGGATATGGAGAGAGAGAGAGATGGAAAGGGAGAGAAGCAGAGAGAGATGGAGAGAAAGAGAAGCAGAGAGATGGAGAGAGAGAGAAGCAGAGAGAGAGAGAAGCAGAGAGAGATGGAGAGAGAGAAGCAGAGAGAGTCGGGGCGGAGAGAGAGAGAGAAGCAGAGAGAGATGGAAAGGGAGAGAAGCAGAGAGAGATGGAGAGAGAGAAGCAAAGAGAGTCGGGGCGGAGAGAGAGAGAGAGAAGCAGGGAGAGAAGCAGAGAGAGATGGAGAGAGAGAAGCAGAGAGAGTCGGGGCGGAGAGAGATGGAAAGGGAGAGAAGCAGAGAGAGATGGAAAGGGAGAGAAGCAGAGAGAGATGGAAAGGGAGAGGAGCAGAGAGAGATGGAAAGAGAGAGAAGCAGAGAGAGTCAGGGGCGGAGAGAGAGAGAAGCAGAGAGAGATGGAAAGGGAGAGAAGCAGAGAGAGTCAGGGGCGGAGAGAGAGATGGAGAGAGAGAAGCAGAGACAGTCAGAGGCGAAAAGAGAGAGAAGCGGAGAGAGATGGGGAGAGAAACAGTGAGAGAAATTGAGAGAATAATTGCAGAAGTTTACAGCACAGAAGGAGGTCGTTCGGCCCGTAGTGCCTGTGCCGGCTCTTTGAAAGACCTATCCAATTGGTCCCAATACCGCGGGTAACCCTGCAAATTTTTGTTCTTCACCTATTTATCCAAATCCCTTTTGAAAATTGCAATTGAAACTGCTTCCACCGTCCTTTCAGGCAGCGCATAAGAAAATGTTTCCTCATTTCCTTGTGCCAATTACCTTAAATCTGTGTGCTCTGGTTACTGACCCTTCTGTCTCTGCAAACACTTTCTCCTTATTTACCCAGTCAAACCCTCTCATCATTTCAAAATTCGCGTGCGCTTCATTTTTAAAAAAATTGTCTATTTTGGAATCAGTGTAGTTAATATCAGACTACTGATCCAGTTAATGCTTTTCCCGGAGACAATCCGACCATAGGTGAGATCCAAAAGGGCAGGAAAACAGTGGTGCATGAAGTTAGTATTAAAATAAATGAAGCAATTTCAGCACTGACTGGAGTGGATTGGTATCGTTATTTAATTGAATTTGATGATATAAAGGTCGCCGTTTATTCCAAATTTACAACATACACACTTCAAAGTAACTGCTATAATTGCCCGAATTGTAATATATTCTTTTGAAAAATAAAAGCTCTTGTTTAAACGGAAGTAGCTTCTAAAAAGCTGAATCAGTGAAGGCCAAGCCGATTGTAAACTGAAATTAAAGTTTCTAATTAAAATCTAATCCCTTTGAAATAAGAGATTTCCGATAGCGGTGGTCAGAGACGAGAAAAGTGAGTCTCTATGCCCCTTTTGTGAGAACCCGGGAGATAAAAAGCAATAAAGTTAAAAGAGCTGAGAGAAATCCGATTCTGGGCATCTGCCGACTCATCAGACACAGTTAATCCCTGAGCAACGCCGCAAACTGCGCCTCAGCCCCAAAACAGAAGCACGTGTTCGTCTTTGTAACCAGGATACGGTACTGCTGCAGAGAAGGGGGGAGTGGGCGGCTGAGAGGTGCGAGACCCTCTCTGATTCCAAGAGGAGAGATTTAAAATGTTGGATTTCGTTAAACCTAAAATCAACACTCTGTGTTTACGAGAGAGCGGAGAGAGTTACAGAATTTGTAGCACACAGGCTAATTCAGGTGAGTATCACTTTCAGCAAAAAGATTTGTCTCAGTGCGGATCGCCGCTACTCAGAGGGAGAGTGTGAGAGAGAGAGTGTGAGAGAGAGGAATAGTTAGAGATAGACAGTGAGAGGAAGAGAGAGAAAGAGTGTGAGAGAGGAATAGAGATAGACAGTGAGAGGAAGAGAGAGAGAGTGTGTAGAGACAGACAGTGAGAGGAAGAGAGAGAGTGTGTGTGAGAGAGAGAAATAGTTAGAGATAGACAGTGAGAGGAAGAGAGAGAATGTGTGAGAGAGGAATAGTTACAGATAGACAGTGAGAGGGAGAGAGAGAGTGTGTGAGTGAGAGAGAAATAGTTACGGATAGACAGTGAGAGGAAGAGAGAGTGTGTGAGAGAGGGAAATAGTTAGAGACAGACAGTGAGAGGAAGAGAGAGAGAGTGTGTGAGGCAGAGAAATAGATAGAGATAGACAGTGAGAGGAAGCGAGAGAGAGAGTGTGAGAGAGAGAGAAATAGTTAGACATAGATTGTGAGAGGAAGAGAGAGAGAGTGTGTGAGAGAGAGAAATAGATATAGACAGTGAGAGGAAGAGAGAGAGAGAGAGTGTGAGAGAGAGTGAAATAGTTTGAGATAGACAGGGAGAGGAAGGAGAGAGAGTGTGTGTGAGAGAGAGAGAAATATTAGAGATACACACTGAGAGAAAGAGAGAGAGAAATAGTTAGAGATAGACAGTGAGAGGAAGAGAGAGAGTGTGTGAGGCAGAGAAATAGTTAGAGACAGACAGTGAGAGGAAGAGAGAGAGTGTGTGAGGCAGAGAAATAGTTAGAGACAGACAGTGAGAGGAAGAGAGAGAGTGTGTGAGAGAGAGAAATAGATAGAGATAGACAGTGAGAGGAAGCGAGAGAGAGAGTGAGAGAGAGAGAAATAGTTAGACATAGATCGTGAGAGGAAGAGAGAGAGAGTGTGTGAGAGAGAGAAATAGATAGAGATAGACAGTGAGAGGAAGAGAGAGAGAGAGTGTGAGAGAGAGTGAAATAGTTTGAGATAGACAGGGAGAGGAAGGAGAGAGAGTGTGTGTGAGAGAGAGAGAAATAGTTAGAGATAGACAGGGAGAGGAAGGAGAGAGAGTGTGTGTGAGTGAGAGAGAAATAGTCAGAGATAGGCAGTGAGAGGAAGAGAGAGAGAGTGTGTGTGAGTGAGAGAGAAATAGTCAGAGATACACAGTGAGAGGAAGAGAGTGTGTGAAAGAGAGAGAAATAGTTAGAGATAGACAGTGAGAGGCTGAGAGAGAAAGAGTGTGAGAGAGAAATAGATAGATAGACAGTGAGAGGAAGAGAGAGAGAGAGTGTGAGAGAGAGAGAAATAGTTAGAGATAGAGAGTGAGAGGAATAATTAGAGATAGTGAGAGGAAGAGAGTATGTGAGAGAGGAATAGTTAGAGATAGACAGTGAGAGGAAAAGAGAGCGAGTGAGAGTGTGTGAGAGAGAGAGAAATAGTTAGAGATAGACAGTGAGAGGAAGAGAGAGTGTGTGAGAGAGAGAGAAATAGTTAGAGATAGATAGTGCGAGGAAGAGAGTTTGAGAGAGAGGAATAGTGAGAGGGTGGCGCAGTGGTTAGCACTGCAGCCTCACAGCTCCAGCGACCCGGGTTCGATTCCGGGTACTGCCTGTGTGGAGTTTGCAAGTTCTCCCTGTGTCTGTGTGGGTTTTCTCCGGGTGCTCCGGTTTCCTCCCACAAGCCAAAAAGACTTGCTGGTTGGTTGGTAAATTGGCCATTATAAATTGCCCCTAGTATAGGTAGGTGGTAGGGAAATATAGGGACAGGTGGGGATGTGGTAGGAATATGGGATTAGTGTAGGATTAGTATAAATGGGTGGTTGATGGTCTGCACAGACTTGGTGGGCCGAAGGGCCTGTTTCAGTGCTGTATCTCTAAACAAACAAACAAACGAGAGAAACTGTGTGTGAGAGAGGGGGGGGAATAGTTAGAGATAAACAATGAGAGGAAGAGAGAGAGACGGGGATTGTGTGTGTGAGAGTGGGAGATTAACAGTGTGATAAGAGAATGAGATAGTGAGAGAATGGATGGTAGATTGACAGAGAGGGAGGATGAGAGAAGGTGAGATAGAGAGAGAGATACACCATGGAAGAGAGAAGAAGGAGATAGAGTGGAATATGGAGAGAGCGTTTGGAAACACTTCTACACAAAGAGGCGGTAGAAGTTTGAAACTGTCTCTGCAAATGGCCATTGGTGCTGGATCAATTGTTCATTTTAACTCTGAGATTGATAGATTTTTGTTAACCAAAGTATTAAGGGATTTTTAAAAATATATATTCATTCAGGGATGTGGGCGTCACTGGCCAGGCCAGCATTTATTGCCCATCCCTAATTGCCCTTGAGAAGGTGGTGGTGAGCTGCCTTCTTGAACCGCTGCAGTCCATGTGGGGTAGGTAGACCCACAGTGCTGTTAGGAATGGAGTTCCAGGATTTTGACCCAGCGACAGTGAAGGAACGGCGAAAGAGTTCCAAGTCAGGATGGTGTGTGACTTGGAGGGGAACTTGCAGGTGGTGGTGTTCCCATGCATTTGCTGCCCTGGTCCTTCTAGTTGGTAGAGGTCGCGGGTTTGGAAGGTGCTGTCTAAGGAGCCTTTTTTGCATTGCTGCAGTGCATCCTGTAGATGGTACACACTGCTGCCACTGTGCGTCGGTGGAGGAGGGAGTGAATGTTTGTAGATGGGGTGCCAATCAAGTGGGCTGCTTTGTTCTGGATGGTGTCGAGCTTCTTGAGTGTTGTTGGAGCTGCACCCATCCAGGCAAGTGGAGAGTATTCCATCACACTCCTGACTTGTGCCTTGTAGATGGTGGACAGGCTTTGGGGATTCAGGAGGTAAGTTACTCGCCTCAGGATTCCTAGCCTCTGACCTGCTCTTGTAGCCACGGTATTTATATGGCTACTCCAGTTAAGTTTCTGGTCGATGGTAGCCCCCAGGATGTTGATAGTGGGGGATTCAGCGATGGTAATGCCATTGAATGTCAAGGGGAGATGGTTAGATTCTCTCTTGTTGGAGATAGTCATTGCCTGGCACTTGTGTAGCGCGAATGTTACTTGCCACTTATCAGCCTAAGCCTGGATATTGTCCAGGTCTTGCTGCATTTCTACACGGACTGCTTCAGTATCTGAGGAGTCACGAATGGTGCTGAACATTGTGCAATCATCAGCTAACATCCCCACTTCTAACCTTATGATTGATGGTAGAAGGATATGGGACAAAGGCAGGAATATGGAGTTAGATCACTGATCAGCCATAACTGCATTGAATGACGGAACAGGGTCGAGGAGCTGCATGGCCTTCTCCTGTTCCTAGAGAGAGAGAAAGAGAGATTGGGAGATACAGAGAGATGGAAAACGTAGTGATAGTGACAGAGATTTAACTTCACAAAGATAACAGCAAATAGTTTTAATCTTTAGACAAAGACAAGGCAGACACAATAATTCTGATTATTTTTGCTTGCCTAAACTGAAGTCCTGCCAGACTGTGAAGTGGTGACTTGCTTTAACTTCAACATGTAAAGGGATTTTGTTTTGTCTTATCAGTTCTCAGAAATTCAGAGTTATAACCTTGCAGTCGAGTTTAACAGGAAGCAGCTATTCAACTGCTTTTTTCCCTAAAGGGTATAAAATTCTAGACACACTTGGTGAGGAATATTTGTCCAAATTAGAGTGCAGTTTTCTTTTAAAGCCTAGCTGAAACCTAACAGAATAAGGTGGGAAATGGACAGTGCAGTAAACATTTTTACGCTGTAACCTCTACCGTTGTAAATTTGGTGGAAGCCCTGCAGAAACAGCGTTTTTCCATGGCATCACCAATCTCCTGGAAAAGTTACCATGGGAGGATGGAAGTAGCGCCATGAAAGTTTCAGGCGATCATTTTCAACTGGGATCAAAAATATTCTCCCAATCACTTTTTCATCTACTAAAACTGCAAAATGTCGATCATTTTTGGTGACGGGGATCCATGACAACAATTTCTCACATTCCCACGCCTCTGGGTTAGTGTAAAAACTGAAGTCAGATTGTTCAGAACTTTTCAGTGGGACTTTGCAAGGTGGCTGGGATGTGGCTGTAGTGTTTAAGCTGAAAAACTCATCCTGGTTCAGATTATACCAACAGCCAGTTCAGTCATACCTCTTGGCATTTCTTCATGGACGAAGACTTTCGGAAGGTTGTAGCCATCGGTTGCAGGCCCACTGGTGGATAGTCATGCCTATCCGTGACCGGCAGATTTTCCCACACCTGCTACAAGTGAAGGTGTAGTCACTGCTGGGGGCAATTGGATATTATCCTTCTCCTTTTCTCTTTCATGCTGGTTCTTCACTCAGTCTCAAAGGTGTCTGTAGCCCTCCTGATGTAGGATCTCCAGGCATCACAATATATGGCCTGCGCTTTCCACTGGTGATGGTCGATGTGGCATGCATTGAGGGACTTCTTCAGGGACTCCTTGAATTGTTTGCATGGAGCTTTTACCCATGGTCAGCTCTCAATGCAACACAGTCTTGAGCAGGCGACTGTCATCCATCTGGGCAATGTGACCCACCCAACACAGTTGGCTTTGCAGGAGGATGGCCTCGATGCTGGTGATGTTGGCTGTTTGCAGGACTGCAATGTTTGAGATGCGTTCCTGCCAGCGGATCTTGAGGATGCTGCAGAGGCAGCACTGATGGAAGCCATTGAGAAGGCATACATGATGGCGGTATAGGACCTACCAACTAAACAAATGGTGATGTTTCCTCCGTTTATGTTAGGAGGAAGAGCTCCGGAAGTTACCACAGCTCTTCTGCTGAAGTTGAGCCATATGATTAGGAAAACTGTGAAAATTCATTACCTCTGTGAGTAACACATCACACATCCATTGAGGTTAACTTTAACCTTAGGCCTTTAACCTGTAAAATGTGGTGCTTCTTATTTAATTACATTGTGACATCACAAATATTGCAGAATGAAATGAAAAGCTGTCCGCTCAATAACAACTTATATTTAACAGAATAAAATGCCATGAGGGGGTGATAGAGGAATGGGACTGGGTGTGTGTTAATATAGGTCAGTGGGCACAGGGGGTGATAGAGGAAGGGGACTGGGTGTGTGTTAATATAGGTCAGTGAGCACAGGGGGTGATAGAGGAACGGGACTGGGTGTGTGTTAATATAGGTCAGTGGGCACAGGGGGTGATAGAGGAAGGGGACTGGGTGTGTGTTAATATAGGTCAGTGAGCACAGGGGGTGATAGAGGAAGGGGACTGGGTGTGTGTTAATATAGGTCAGTGAGCACAGGGGGTGATAGAGGAATGGGACTGTGTGTGTGTTAATATAGGTCAGTGAGCACAGGGGGTGATAGAGGAACGGGACTGGGTGTGTGTTAATATAGGTCAGTGAGCACAGGGGGTGATAGAGGAACGGGACTGTGTGTGTGTTAATATAGGTCAGTGAGCACAGGGGGTGATAGAGGAACGGGACTGTGTGTGTGTTAATATAGGTCAGTGAGCACAGGGGGTGAAAAGGGAACGGGACTTGGTGTGTGTTAATATAGGTCAGTGGCCGCAGGGGGTGATAGAGGAAGGGGACTGGGTGTGTGTTAATATAGGTCAGTGAGCACAGGAGGTGATAGAGGAACGGGACTTGGGGTGTGTTAATATAGGTCAGAGAGCACAGGGGGTGATAGAGGAACGGGACTGGGTGTGTGTTAATATAGGTCAGTGGCCGCAGGGGGTGATAGAGGAAGGGGACTGGGTGTGTGTTAATATAGGTCAGTGGGCACAGGGGGTGATAGAGGAAGGGGACTGGGTGTGTGTTAATATAGGTCAGTGAGCACGGGGTGATAAAGGAACGGGACTGGGTGCAAGTTAATATAGGTCTGTGAGCACAGGGTGTGATAGGGGAACCGGTGAGTTAAAACACGGGGCAGCAGAGTTTTGGATGATCTCAAGTTTATGGAGAGTAGAATGTGGAAGACCAGCCAGGAGTGTGATGGAATAGTCAAGTCTACAGATAACACCTCAAGTGCCGTAGTCTGCAGGGCTCCAGACCAAACGCTGGAAGGTGGGATTAGAATGGGTGAATCGTTTTTCGGTGAGCACAGACACAATGGGCCAAGAGGGCTCTTTCTGTGCCTTAAACTTTCTATGATTCTATGGAAATCATGGATGAGGCTATCAACAGCTGATGAGCTGAGACAGGGGTAAAGTCGGGGGATATTATGCAGGTGAAAATAGGCAGTCTTAGTGAGGTCAGAAGTTCATCTTGGGGTCAGATATGACAGCAAGTTTGCCAACAGACTGGTTTAGTCTCAGACTGTTGGCAGGGAGAGAGATGGAGTCCGTAGCTGGGAATGGAGTTTGGCGCAGGCATTGAAAACAATGGTTTCAGTCATCCCGACAACCGCAGCCTCACAGCTCCAGCAACCCGGGTTCAGTTCTGGGTACTGCTTGTGTGGAGTTTGCAAGTTCTCCCTGTGACCGCGTGGGTTTCCGCTGTGTGCTCCGGTTTCCTCCCACCGCCAAAGACTTGCAGGTTGATACGTAAATTGGCCGTTGTAAATTGCCCTTAATGTAGGTAGGAGAATGGTAGGGAATATGGGATTAATGTAGGATTAGTATAAATGGGTGGTTGATGGTCGGCACAGATTCGGTGGGCCGAAGGGCCTGTTTCAGTGCTGTATCTCTATAATCTCTGTAATATAAATTCTGCTCCTTGCACACTGGATGTTGGATAATCAGTCTAGTAATTTAACAGCAGTGCAGGAGTGGAGAGAGGGGACAGGGAGAGCGAGGTGGCAGCTGGGTAAGTAAGTCCTATATATTTGGGCAGCGGCTGAACCCGAGACACTACACCTGTAGTGTCTCCCACCCGCCCTCCTCCTCTAACCAAAAAAAAAAGGACTCGGTGGTGTGTAGATAAGGTAAGGCTTTTTCTATTTATTTATCTTTTTTCGTGTGATTGGTGAAAACTTTTCATTCCTTTTTCGTTTATCTAAGTTAAGACTAACTTAAGCTTAAGATTAAAAATGGCAGGAGATCTCAGCCCCGTGTTATGCTCCTCTTGCTCAATGTGGCAGCTCAGGGACACGGCTGATGTCCCTGACTCCTTCACGTGCTGGAAGTGTGTCCAGCTGCAGCTCTTGTTAGACCGCATGACGGCTCTGGAGCTGCGGATGGACTCACTTTGGAGCATCCGCGATGCTGAAGATGTCGTGGATAGCACGTTTAGCGAATTGGTCACACCGCAGATTAGGATTGCTGAGGGTGAAAGGGAATGGGTGACCAAAAGGCAGAGAAAGAGCAGGAAAGCACCGCATGTGTCCCCTGCGGTCATCTCCCTCCAAAACAGGTATACCGTTTTGGATACTGTTGAGGGAGATGGCTCACCAGGGGAAGGCAGCAGTAGCCAGGTTCATGGCACCGTGGCTGGCTCTGCTGTTTGGAAGGGCGGGAAAAAGAGTGGAAGGGCTATAGTCATCGGGGATTCGATTGTAAGGGGAGTTGATAGGCGGTTCTGTGGTCGAAAACGACACTCCCGAATGGTATGTTGCCTCCCAGGTGCACAGGTCAGGGATGTCTCAGATCGGCTGCAGAACATTCTGAAAGGGGAGGGTGAACAGCCAGTTGTCGTTGTGCACATAGGCACCAATGATACAGGTAAAAAACGGGATGAGGTCCTACAAGCAGAATTTAGGGAGTTAGGAGCCAAGTTAAAACGTAGGACCTCAGAGGTAGTAATCTCAGGATTGCTACCAGTACCACGTGATAGTCAGAGTAGAAATGAAAGAATAGTCAGGATGAATGCGTGGCTTGAGAGATGGTGCAAGAGGGAGGGGTTCAGATTTTTGGGACATTGGGACCGGTTCTGGGGGAGGTGGGACTATTACAAATTGGACGGTCTACACCTGGGCCGGACTGGAACCAATGTCCTTGGGGGTGCTTTTGCTAACGCTATTGGGGAGGGTTTAAACTAATGTGGCAGGGGGATGGGAACCAAATGAGGAGGTCAGTGGACAGTAAGGAGGTAGTAACTAAAGCCTGTAAGGAACTAGATAATGAAGTCAGCGTGACTAAGGGAAAGAGTAGGCAGGGAGCAGATGATGAAAGCAAAGGGACTGGTGGTCTGAGGTGCATTTGTTTTAATGCAAGAAGTGTAGTAGGTAAGGCAGATGAACTTAGGGCCTGGATTAGTACCTGGGAGTATGATGTTATTGCTATTACTGAGACTTGGTTGAGGGAAGGGCATGATTGGCAACTAAATATCCCAGGATATCGATGCTTTCGGCGGGATAGAGAGGGAGGTAAAAGGGGTGGAGGAGTTGCAGTACTGGTCAAAGAGGATATCACAGCTGTGCTGAAGGAGGGCACTATGGAGGACTCGAGATGTGAGGCAATATGGACAGAACTCAGAAATAGGAAGGGTGCGGTAACAATGTTGGGGCTGTACTACAGGCCTCCCAACAGCGAGCGTGAGATAGAGGTACAAATATGTAAACAGATTATGGAAAGATGTAGGAGCAACAGGGTGGTGGTGATAGGAGATTTTAATTTTCCCAACATTGACTGGGATTCACTTAGTGTTAGAGGTCCTGATGGAGCAGAATTTGTAAGGAGCATCCAGGAGGGTTTTCTAGAGCAGTATGCAAATAGTCCAAGTCGGAAAGGGGCCATACTGGACCTGGTGTTGGGGAATGAGCCCGGCCAGGTGGTTGAAGTTTCAGCAGGGGACTACTTTGGGAATAGTGATCACAATTCCGTAAGTTTTAGAATACTCATGGACAAAGACGAGAGTGGTCCCAAAGGAAGAGTGTTAAATTGGGTGAAGGCCAACTATACCAAAATTCGGCAGGAGCTGGGGAAAGTAGATTGGGAGCAGCTGTTTGAAGGTAAATCCACATTTGATATGTGGGAGGCTTTTAAAGAGAGGTTGATTAGCGTGCAGGAGAGACATGTTCCTGTGAAAATGAGGGATAGAAATGGCAAGATTAGGGAACCATGGATGACAGGTGAAATTGTGAGACTAGATAAGAGGAAAAAGGAAGCATACATAAGGTCTAGGAGGCTGAAGAAAGACGAAGCTTTGAAAGAATATCGGGAATGTAGGACCAATCTGAAACGAGGAATTAAGAGGGCTAAAAGGGGTCATGAAATATCTTTAGCAAACAGGGTTAAGGAAAATCCCAAAGCCTTTTATTCATATATAAGGAGCAAGAGGGTAACTAGAGAAAGGATTGGCCCACTCAAGGACAAAGGAGGAAAGTTATGCGTGGAGTCAGAGAAAATGGGTGAGATTCTAAATGAGTACTTTGCATCGGTATTCACCGAGGAGAGGGACATGACGGATGTTGAGGTTAGGGACAGATGTTTGATTACTCTAGGTCAAGTCGGCATAAGGAGGGAGGAAGTGTTGGGTATTCTAAAAGGCATTAAGGTGGACAAGTCCCCAGGTCCGGATGGGATCTATCCCAGGTTACTGAGGGAAGTGAGAGAGGAAATAGCTGGGGCCTTAACAGATATCTTTGCAGCATCCTTAAACACGGGTGAGGTCCCGGAGGACTGGAGAACTGCTAATGTTGTCCCCTTGTTTAAGAAGGGTAGCAGGGAAAATCCAGGTAATTATAGACCGGTGAGCCTGACGTCAGTGGTAGGGAAGCTGCTGGAGAAAATACTGAGGGATAGGATCTATTCCCATTTGGAAGAAAATGGGCTTATCAGTGATAGGCAACATGGTTTTGTACAGGGAAGGTCATGTCTTACCAACTTAATAGAATTCTTTGAGGAAGTGACAAAGTTGATTGATGAGGGAAGGGCTGTAGATGTCATATACATGGACTTCAGTAAGGCGTTTGATAAGGTTCCCCATGGCAGGCTGATGGAGAAAGTGAAGGCGCTTGGGGTCCAAGGTGTACTAGCTAGATGGATAAAGAACTGGCTGGGCAACAGGAGACAGAGAGTAGCAGTAGAAGGGAGTTTCTCAAAATGGAGACGTGTGACCAGTGGTGTTCCACAGGGATCCGTGCTGGGACCACTGTTGTTTGTGATATACATAAATGATTTGGAGGAAAGTATAGGTGGTCTGATTAGCAAGTTTGCAGACGACACTAAGATTGGTGGAGTAGCAGACAGTGAAGGGGACTGTCAGAGAATACAGCAGAATATAGATAGACTGGAGAGTTGGGCAGAGAAATGGCAGATGGAGTTCAATCAGGGCAAATGCGAGGTGATGCATTTTGGAAGATCCAATTCAAGAGTGAACTATACAGTAAATGGAAAAGTCCTGGGGAAAATTGATGTACAGGGAGATTTGGGTGTTCAGGTCCATTGTTCCCTGAAGGTGGCAACGCAGGTCAATAGAGTGGTCAAGAAGGCATACGGCATGCTTTCCTTCATCGGACGGGGTATTGAGTACAAGGGTTGGCAGGTCATGTTACAGTTGTATAAGGCTTTGGTTCGGCCACATTTGAAATACTGCGTGCAGTTCTGGTCGCCACATTACCAAAAGGATGTAGATGCTTTGGAGAGGGTGCAGAGGAGGTTCACCAGGATGTTGCCTGATATGGAGGGCGCTCGCTATGAAGAGAGGTTGAGTAGATTAGGATTATTTTCATTAGAAAGACGGAGGTTGAGGGGGGACCTGATTGAGGTGTACAAAATCATGAGAGGTATAGACAGGGTGGATAGCAAGAAGCTTTTTCCCAGAGTGGGGGATTCAATTACAAGGGGACATGAGTTCAAAGTGAGAGGGGAAAAGTTTAGGGGGGATATGCATGGAAAGTTCTTTACGCAGAGGGTGGTGGGTGCCTGGAACGCGTTGCCAGCGGAGGTGGTAGACGCGGGCACGATAGCGTCTTTTAAGATGTATCTAGACAGATACATGAATGGGCAGGAAGCAAAGAGATACAGACCCTTAGAAAATAGGCGACATGTTTAGATAGAGGATCTGGATCGGCGCTGGCTTGGAGGGCCGAAGGGCCTGTTCCTGTGCTGTAATTTTCTTTGTTCTTTGTTCTAGAGCTGGATGTTGTTCGTGTAAATGTGGAAACTAACGCTATGTTTTCAGATGATGTCACTGAGGGGCAGCAAGTAGATGAGAAATAGGAGGGGGACAAGGATAGATCCATGGGGGACACCAGAGGTAACAGTGTGGGAGCAGGAAGAGAAGCCATTGCAAGTGATATTCAGGCTACGCTTAGATGGAGAAGAATGGAACCGGGTGAGTGCAGTCCCACCCAGCTGGACGACAGTGGAGAGACGTTGGAGGAGGATGGGGTGGTCGACCATGTCAAAGGCTGCAGACAGGTGGAGAAGGACAAGGAGGGAAAGTTTACCGAAGAGCTGAGTTCTGGTCGATGAGCACTTGTTTTAAATTGCTTGTCACTATAATATTTGGATAGCAGGGCCATTGGCTCATCTGGTGTCTACCCTGCTACCATTGGTTGTCCTCCCCGAATGTTAAACCAGTCGTTTTTCAGTTTAGTCTGTGGTCACTCTGAGAAAGGACTGCGAAGAACAACAAGGCAGGCAGGAGGAATTTAAAACTTAAATCATAATGATGAAGATCAGCACCGGGGTCAACAGCATCGAACTCTCTAGCTTTTAAATCACCTCCGATTCTGGTAGGAGAATCAGCGGAAGTCTGACGCAACATAAGGCGGTGCTGCTGATCCAATCTCAAATAGAGGCAAGAAAATATTTATATCGAACAAAGATCTTCGTGCTTCCAAATTTGACTTCGTTAAATAATATTCGCCCTGATTTATCATTCGACACTAAAACGGGTTTCTGATCATTTCAGCAAAGCGCTGTGGATCCATTGACATATTTGGAACTGTATCAGGGCAGACAGTTCCTTATCCTGATTCTTCACTCCAGTGTCATGATATATTACTGAGTTATTTTAAGATTTTTATGATATTGCCATTGGTTTCACTGGGATCGGCAACATTTCATGTGGTTTATTGCAGAAACGGGGACTGCTACTTGTATAGCTTGTGAAATCCAAGAGTCTGCTTTAAAATACTGAAACAAATTACACAGATTTCCTGAGTGACTGCGTATTCCAATAACCTCAGCCTTTCCCACTGCTCTGCGAACCTGCTACCTCGTCTCCCACTGTAACCTACAGTGGTTTAAACCCCCCAATAAAAGTTACTCAACGACAACCTTTTGGTGGAGCGCCATTTTCCTCATTCTTTTCAACATTGATCGTTTTTCTCTCCATGCACAACTGAAAACCAATATCAGCTCCTGATTTCCGGGAACCGAATTTACACACGGTTATTTACGCATGCTTACATAACCAACAATTTATACCAAATATTGTTCTCTCATTTTTCCTTTTTCCTCCAGAACGCGAAATATTATCGAATGGGGAAAGCCAACATCCTGGAAAATGAGATAAAACATCTTCAGCTGGTTCATCTTTTCAAATGCAGTGAGTTGTCTCCGCTAAAGGGAAAGTATTTTCAATGAAGTGTTACCCGAGGTGGTTTTAAGGCATTACTAATCTTAACTCTGTCACTAATCAGACATTACTAATCTTAACTCTGTCACTAATCAGACATTACTGATCTTAACTCTCACTAATCAGACATTACTGATCTTAACTCTGTCACTAATCAGACATTACTGATCTTAACTCTGTCACTAATCAGACATTACTGATCTTAACTCTCACTAATCAGATATTACTGATCTTAACTCTGTCACTAATCAGACATTACTAATCTTAACTCTGTCACTAATCAGATATTACTGATCTTAACTCTGTCACTAATCAGACATTACTGATCTTAACTCTGTCACTAATCAGACATTACTAATCTTAACTCTGTCACTAATCAGATATTACTGATCTTAACTCTCACTAATCAGATATTACTGATCTTAACTCTCACTAATCAGACATTACTAATCTTAACTCTGTCACTAATCAGACATTACTGATCTTAACTCTGTCACTAATCAGACATTACTGATCTTAACTCTCACTAATCAGATATTACTGATCTTAACTCTGTCACTAATCAGACATTACTGATCTTAACTCTCACTAATCAGATATTACTGATCTTAACTCTGTCACTAATCAGATATTACTGATCTTAACTCTCACTAATCAGACATTACTGATCTTAACTCTGTCACTAATCAGACATTACTAATCTTAACTCTGTCACTAATCAGACATTACTCATCTTAACTCTGTCACTAATCAGATATTACTGATCTTAACTCTGTCACTAATCAGACATTACTCATCTTAACTCTGTCACTAATCAGATATTACTCATCTTAACTCTGTCACTAATCAGACATTACTCATCTTAACTCTGTCACTAATCAGATATTACTGATCTTAACTCTGTCACTAATCAGACATTACTGATCTTAACTCTGTCACTAATCAGACATTACTAATCCTCTTCGCAGTTGTCGACCTGCCCGCCACTGTTAATGAATCTCCACACGGCTGTCCTGCACCTTTGTGGTCACTTCGATAGCAATTCGGTGGCAGTCCCTGTGTTGGGGCCATTCGTATTTTCTATATACATAATTGTGTTGGGGATTGGCAAACAATTCAGAAAAATTTAAAGCAAAATATTGCAGATGCTGGAAATCTGAATTAAAAAGAGAAAGTGCTGGAAATACTCAGCAGGTCAGGCAGCATCTGTGCAGAGAAACAGAGTTAACGTTTCGGATCAGTGACCTCTCATCAAATTTAGGAAATTTGTTGATAATACCAAATTGCTGTTATGTAAGATTGTGACAAAGACTGTGAAAAATTACAGGAGAACAGTGTTTATGGGATGGGCTGATGTGGAAAACTATACAGGGGCATATCTTAAAGGAAGAATAGTTAACATTTTAAATGGAATTGAGCAAAACGCCCTTGACACCGATCATGAAAGATAACAGCTCAGTGAGATAAGGGCAGAAAAGGTAATTGGAATTGGCTGTACAAATTTATCAACCCCTTGTTTTTGTATCCTAACCCCCCTGCATCCCTTACCCAAAACCTTCAATCTGTCTCCCCCAGTCCTTGTACCATCAGCTGATGAGAACAGTTTTTCTTTGTCTATCTTATCTAACCTGTCATCATCTTGTACTCTATCAAATCTCCCCTCAATCTCCTTTGCTCCAAGGGGAACAACCCCAGCTTCTCCAACCTAACCTTGTAACTAAAATCCCCCATCCCTGGAACATTCTGGAAAATCTCCTCTGCACCCTCTAAAGGACTCTTACATCCTTCCTAAAGTGTGGTGACCAGAACTGGCCACAATATTCCAGTTGGAGCCTAACCAGAGCTTTATAAAAGGTTCAGCATAACTTCCCTGCTTTTGGACTCAATACCTCTAGTTATGAAATCGAAGATCACATATGCTTTGCTAAGTCCTTTCTCAATATGTCCTGCCACCTTCAAAGATCTATGCACATAAACACCAGGTCCCTCTGTCCCTGCACATTCTTGAGAGCTATGCCATTTAATCTATCTTGCCTCTTCCCATCCCTTCTTCTAAAATGCATCATTTCACACTTCTCTGTATTAAATTCCATCTGCTATTTGTCTGCGCATTCTGAGCCTATCTATGTCCTGTTGCAGTTAATTGGTACCATCCTCACCGTCATCCATACCTCCAAGTTTGGTTTTGAGACAAATTTTGAAATTTGACTCTGTATTCCAATATCCAAGTTATTTATATATATATCAAAAAAGCAGTGGGCCAAGCATTGACCCTTGGGAAACATCACAGTCTACCATCCTCCAGTCTGAAAAACAACCATTTACCACAACTCACTGTTTTCTGTCTTTGAGCCAATTTTTTTTATCCAAGTTGAACTGACCCACCTATGCCATGAGCCTCTATTTTATTAACCAACCTTTTATGTGGTACTTTGTCAAAGTCTTTCTTAAAATTTATATACACAACATGCATTGCTCAGCCTTCATCAACCTTCTCTGTTACATTATGACAAAATTCAATTAGCTTAAGTCGAGGCACGATCTGCCTTTTACAAATCCATGCTGGTTCTCCTTAATTAATTCAAACCTCTCCAAGAGCCTGTTGAATTTTTTCTCTGATTACTGTTTCCAAAACTGTACTCACCGTTGACATAAAACTGTCTGGCCTGTAATTACTAGGAATGTCCTTACAGCTTTTCTTGAATAAGGGTGTTGCATTTGCCACTCTCCAATCCTTTGGCACATCCCCTGTATCTAGGGCAAGCCCTTCCATTATCATCTCTCCCACTTCCTTTAGCAAGCTGTGATATAAGCCATCCAGACCAGGTGACTTATTCCATCTAAGCATAGCCAGCCTTTCCTGTTGTCCATCTTTTCACTCCAACCATTTCCTCTACCATTTCTGCTTCTGCTGATGTTTTCATCCACTTGCTTAGTAAACACAATACAAAGTACTCATTAAGTATTCCAGCCTTGCCCTGCACCTCAAAGCATATATCACCCTCTTTGTCCCTAATTGGCCCACTCTGCCTCTTACTACTTACTTTTTACATACTGGTAGAAGATTTTTGGGTTCCCTTTTACATTAACTGCCAAGCAAAAGCAACATGAGGAAAAACTTTTCCATGCAGTGAGTGGTTAGGATCTGGAATGCACTGCCTGAGAATGTGCTGGAGGCAGGTTCAATTGAGGCATTCAAGAGGAATCTCTGTTATCTGAAAAGGAAGAATGTGCAAGGTTATGGGGAGAAGGCCAGGGAATGGAACTAGATAAATTACTACTTTGGAGAGCCACCATAGACACGATGGGCTGAATGGCTTCCTCTGTGCTGTAACAATTCTGTGATTAGTTAATTGTGACCATGAACCATGACTCTAATAGGCCGTGAGTTTGTTTTTCTGTAAATTATATGCATTTTAGTATGAATTATTTAAAAGCTATTGTCTTTCCTTTAGACAGATGGTTGTTGGATCCTCCTGGATTTGTGAAATACTTTTTTTTACTCATTTATGGGATGTGGGCATCACTAGCTAGCCCAGCATTTATTGCCCATCCCTAATTGCCCTTGAGAAGGTGGTGGTGAGCTGCCTTCCTGAACCGCTGCAGTCCATGTGAGGTAGATACACCCACAGTGCTGTTAGGAAGGGAGTTCCAGGATTTTGACCCAGTGATAGTGAAGGAACGGCGATATAGTTCCAAGTCAGGATGGTGTGCGGCTTGGAGGGGAACTTGCAGGTGGCGGTGTTCCCATGTATCTGCTGCTCTTGTCCTTCTAGGTGGTAGAGGTTGCGGGTTTGGAAGGTGCTGTCTAAGGAGCCTTGGTGCATTGCTGCAGTGCATCTTGTAGATGGTACACACTGCTGCCACTGTGCGTTGGTGGTGAAGGGAGTGAATGTTTGTGGATGGGATGCTAATCAAGCGGGCTGCTTTGTCTTGGATGGTGTTGAGCTTCTTGAGTGTTGTTGGAGCTGCACCCATCCAGACAAGTGGAGAGTATTCAATCACACTCCTGACTTGTGCCTTGTAGATGGTGGACAGGCTTCAGGAAGTCAGGAGGGAAGTTATTCACTGCAGAGTTCCCAGCCTCTGACCTGCTCTTGTAGCCATGGCATTTATGTGGCTGGTCCAGTTCAGTTTTTGGTCAATGCCCCCATCCCCGCCTCCCTAGGATGTTGATAGTGGGGGATTCAGCAATGGTAATGCCATTGAATTCCAAGCGGAGATGGTTAGATTTTCTTTTGTTTGAGATGGTCATTGCCTGGCACTGTGTAGCGTGAATGTTACTTGCCACTTATCAGCCCAAGCCTGGATATTGTCCAGGTCTTGCTGCATTTCTACAATGGACTGCTTCAGTATCTGAGGAGTTGCGAATGAATGAACATTCCTCCCCACTTCTGACCTTATGATTGAAGGAAGGTCATTGATGAAGCAGCTGGACATTCCTGGGCAATTTTCCACATTGCCGGGTAGATGCCAGTGTTGTAGCTGTACTGGAACAGCTTGGCTAGGGGCATGGCAAGTTCTGGAGCACAGGTCTAAAGTACTATTGCGGGAATATTGTCAGGGCCCATAGCCTTTGCAGTATCCAGTGTCTTCAATCGTTTCTTGACATCACGTGGAGTAAATCGGATTGGATGTGGCAGGACTGCGCCATTCAGTGACTGTATGAAAATGGCGCTGCGGTACAGAGACAAGCGAGGAATTGTGCCTGGATTTGCTAGACTACGCGGCGCGCTGCAAGATGTATCGCACAGAGGCGGCATTCGTCACTTTAGTGATTGCCTGTTGTACCTGCGAGCACAGCCTGTGCAATCAGGAGTTACCGCCGGATCAGTCCCGAAAGCCCGACCCACCGAATCTTCACCAGAGGAACGTAACAAGAGTTTAGCGGCTCGAGGGGAAAATGAGCCAAGGACAAGCAGGAGGCTATGGGATCCACCCCCATTCTGTAAAGACCATTTGGAGGCCGTGGTGACATTGTCTTTTGTGTCTACCTGCGATGCTGATTATTATGAGGTGGAGTTGGCATGGAACATGTCACCCAAATCACAGATTGTTGTTGTTGTGTGCAACAATAAGAACTTGCACTTATTTAGCACATTTAACGTAAAGGGTGAGAGTCACTCTGCGATTACATCTGGGAGTCACTCCGGGACTACACTCGGAGTCACACAAAATGTTCCAGAACTCTACATTGCCACCACGCCCCACCCCGCATACTCTGTTCGGCCCATCATACTTATGCAGGCTCTTTGACATGTGGGAATTTCATGGTGTGTCTGGTCTCCCGGAGGATTAGGAACACTGTAGTTACAGAATAAAGTGCTGAAACACTGAGGTTAGGGCCGCACATCTATACGTTTTATTTTGTGCACGAACTGAGGGGGGAGTTCAATGGTCCAAGTGTCTTCACAATCGGTTTTGGGATTGGTGTCAGATCCTGTTCCTATAGAAAAAGTCTATATTGCCTTATATCCTGGCTCATGGGCTTAATCTGCATTTTGCTGCTTCCAGGCTTTAAAGTTTCTCGATCAATTTTCTATAAAACGCTTGCAATGTTAATAATTTGAATATAATTTACAGTAAAAGTTTTAAAGTGTGCACAGTGCTGACAGCACAAGCTCTGTCTTGTTTTAACTAGTTTGTGTCAGTATTAGATTAAAGCAATTTATGTAACATTCTTTTGGTTAACTGCTTGTTATAAAGATAACAAGGGACACGTGGTACCAGTAAAAAGAAAAAGCAAATGCAGAAATAGGAATTATCTGAGAAGACTAAACTCGGGTAGCTTCATATAGGTTGAGTAATCTGATCTGTCCTTTCTCTCACCTGCTGTCTGTTTCCAGATGTTCTGTCTGGGCTGGAGCTCTCTCAGTGTTGGCCCATCTACTGAATTTTAGTCCATGCCTCCAGGTCGTTGCTGTGAAATGGCAGCTGATCAATTAGAAATTATAGGAATTGGAGGAAACCATTCAACCCCACCAGCCTGCTCCATCATTCAATTACATAATGGATTATCTATACCTTAACACCGTTTGTGCATCTTTGTTCTATCAATCTTAATACCATAACCCAACAAAAATCTATCAATTGCAGTCTTGAAGTTTTAATTGAGCCCCAGCCTTTATAGCCATTTGAGGGAGAGAGTTCCAGATTTCCACTACCCTTTGTGTGAAGAAGTGCTTCCTGATTTTACTCCCAATTTGTCTAGCAGCTTGGAGAGGGGAGGGTGCTGGGGTTAGCATGTGAAAGGGAGTACAGTCCATGGAGGCATAGCCTGGGAGAGGGGTTGACTTGGCTGCTGCTGTTCTGTGATCTTGTCCATGCCCAGGTGTACCCATTGATACATTTGGGACCTTCACAGCCCACGGGCACTGCAGGGAATGGAGTGTCTGGTAGACACAGATAATAAAATTATCAAGTTCTTTAATGAAGTAACAGAGAGCATTGGTGAAGGCAGTGTGGTTGATGTTGTGCATATGGACTTTCAAAAAGCATTTGAAACAGTATCACAGAAAATGCTGGAAATAATCAGGTCAGGCAGCATCTGTGGAGAGAGAAATACAGTTAATGGTTTAGGTCGATGACCTTTCATCAGAATTGTTCTACAGTATTTTGAATTTGTACTACATAATTGACTTGTCAGCAAAATCGAAGCCCATTGGCATAAAGGGACAGTTGTGTGGATACAAATCTGGCTAATAGACAGTAGGCAGAGAGTAGAGTAGAGAGGGAAGTGTACAGTGGTAGGCTTTAGGACCACTGCTCTTTTTGATATTTCTCAGTGACCTGGGTTAGGATATACAGGACATAATTGCAAAGTTTGATGATACAAAACTGGGGAGTGCAGTAAACAATGAAGAGGATAGCAACAGTCCATTGACTTCATGAGGACATTTGATGACCACTTGAGGGAAATAGACTTGCAAGATATGGGATTAAGCGGGGGAGTGGAGCTGACTGGCTAGCTCTGACAAGAGCTGGTATGAACTTGATGGGATGAATGGCTTCCTCTGTGTCACATATGAGTCGATGACTTTCTAGGAATAGACTTCAGGAGGATCTAGATAGACTGGAGAAATTGGTAGACACATGGCAGATAAAATTTTACAGAGAGGTGCAAAGTGATGTATTTCGGAAGGAAAAATGAGGAGATGCACTAAGCGAAATGGTACAATTTTAAATGGGGTTCACAGGGACAGAGAGACCTAGGGATGTATGTACACAAATCTTTAAATGTGGCAGGGAAGGTTGAAAGGGGTGTTAAAATCCTGGGCTCTATAAATAGAGACAAAGAATATAAAAAACAAGGAAGTTAAATCAAACCTTTATAAAATACTGGTTAACCCTGAATTGGAATATTGTGACCAAATTCTGAGCACCACACTTCAGGAAGGGTGTCAAGGATCTGGAGAGTGGAGATTTACTTGAATGGTCCCGAGGATGAGGGACTTCAGTTAATGTGGAGAAGCAGGGATTGTTCTCCTTAGAGCAGAGAAGGTTAAGGGGAGATTTGGTAGAGGATGTTCAAAATCATGAAGGGTTTTGATAAATAGGGAGAAACTGTTTCCAGTGACAGGAGTGATGGTAAACAAAGGACACAGATTGAAATATTTGGCAACAAAAACAATACAGTGAGTTGTGATCTGGAACGCGCTGCCTGAAAGGGAGCTGGAAGCAGATTCAATGGTAACTTTCAAAAGGGAATTGGATAAATACTGGAAGGGGAAAATTTTGCAGGGCTATGGGGAATGGAACTAATTGGATAGCTCTTTCAAACAGCTGGCACAGACACAATGGGCTGAATGGTCTACAGTATTTTGCTGCATCATTCCATAACATAAAACTGGATTGGTCCTAGAGAGAGTGCAGCAAAGGTTTACCAGACTGATTCCTGGGATGGCAGGACTGACGTATGAGGAGAGATTGAGTCGGTTAGGATTATATTCGCTGGAGTTCAGAAGAGTGAGGGGGGATCTCATAGAAACCTATAAAATTCTAACAGGACTTGACAGGGTAGATGCAGGAAGGATGTTCCCGATGGTGGGGGAGTCCAGAACTAGGGGTCATAGTCTAAGGATACGGGGTAAACTTTCAGGACTGAGATGAGGAGAAATTTCTTCACCCAGAGAGTGGTGAGCCTGTGGAATTCACTACCACAGAAGGCAGTTGAGGCCAAAACGTTGTATGTTTTCAAGAAGGAGTTAGATATAGCTCTTGGGTCTAAAGGGATCAAAGGATATGGGGCGAAAGTGGGAACAGGTTACTGAGTTGGATGATCAGCCATGATCATAATGAATGGCGGAGCAGGCTCGAAGGGCCGAATGGCCTACTCCTGCTCCTATTTTCTATGTTTCTATGTCCGGCATTCTCAAGTTGCGGGAAATAAGTGGCATTCTGCGCTTCTCATTATGCAGCCTTTGCCGCATGTTGGGTCTATTTCGAGTTAATGTGCTTGAGATTAGCCCGAGGAGGAGGTATCTGTCTCCCGTACCTCACATTCCAACTCGGCCGCCTTCACTTGTTTGACACTGACCAATACATCTGCGCAAAAGCCACTTGAGTGCAATACCGGGCACATTTACTGCCCTGTGTACAATGTATATTTAACGGCTTGGTATTTACGCTTTGACTGAGGTCTCATTTCCCCATTCCCCTTTGGGAAACCCAACGAGGGATACAATCCTGGCAGTTTTCCCAGGAATGACAGATTCTCGGATTCATTGATCTGTTGCATCAGTTGTTCAGTGCTGGAATTTCCAGTCTTAAAACAATAAACAAAGAGATTTCCAAGTTTCTGCTCCATCCCAACTAATCAATGCAATCTTTTGTTTATTTTTAAATATTCTTTAGCAGCCCCAGAGAATAGAAATTCTCATCTTTCGATGTAAATAATTCTGACTAATCCTGTTTGTCATTTTAATGAGGTGTCGGCAGGTTAATGATAACACGCTCCTGTGTTAATGACTTGCTAACACTGCTCTGAAACCTGTGATTGGCTGTTAACTTGTTTCTCATGAACCTGTGCAGGTGAAATCTGGTTCAGTCAATGAGATTAACTTTGTAATTCACTGCCAGCTGTTCTGCATTACCAGTCTAAACCTTACCATACGATGATCACTGTTACTCAAGTGTCCCTCACAGACACTTGGTCCATTTGGCCCAGCACCAGATCCAGCAATGTCTCCTTTCTGGAAAAGCAAAATACTGCAGATTCTGGAAATCTGAAATAAAAACCAAAAAAAAGGTATAAATACTCAGCAGATCCGGCAGCATCTGTGGAGAGAGAAACAGAGTTAATATTTCAGGTCAGTGCAGTTCTGATGAAAGATCACTGACCTGAAACGTTAACTCTGTTTCTCTCTCCACAGATGCTGCCAGACCTGCTGAGTATTTCCAGCTATTTTTTGTTTTTTATGCCTCCTTTCTAATTGGACGGAGAACACACTGATCAAGAAAGTTCTCCTGAACACAGTCCAGAAATTGCAGTAGCAACACAAGTGTTATTGTCCACTATCAGGATGCTGCCGTCAAATCAAAAAGATGTTCTGCCTACCTTCTTTGGCCTCCTTGTCTCGAGAAACAATGGGTAAGCATCTAGAGGTGGTCAGTGGTTTGTGAACCAGCGTCTAGAGTGGCTATAAAGGCCAATTCTAGAGTGACAGACTCTTCCACAGGTGCTGCAGATAAAATTGGTTGTCGGGGCTGTTACACAGTTGGCTCTCCCCTTGCGCTTCTGTTTTTTTTCCTGCCAACTGCGAAGTCTCTTCGACTCGCCACACTTTAGCCCCGCCTTTATGGCTGTCCGCCAGCTCTGGCGATCGCTGGCAACTGACTCCCACGACATGTGGTCAATGTCACAGGACCTCATGTTGCGTTTGCAGACGTCTTTAAAGCGGAGACATGGACGGCTGGTGGGTCTGATACCAGTGACAAGCTCGCTGTACAATGTGTCCTTGGGGATCCTGCCATCTTCCATGTGGCTCACATGGCCAAGTCATCTCAAGCGCCGCTGGCACAGGAGGGTGTATATGCTGCGGATGTTGGCCACCTTGAGGACTTCTGCGTTGGAGATATGGTCCTGCCACCTGATGCCAAGGATTCTCCGGAGGCAGCGAAGATGGAATGAGTTGAGACATCGCTCTTGGCTGGCATATGTTTTCCAGACCTCGCTGCCGTAGAGCAAGGTACTGAGGACACAGGCTTGATACGCTCGGACTTTTGTGTTCCATGTCAGTGCGTCCTTTTCCCACACCCTCTTGGCCAGTCTAGACATAGCAGTGGACGCCTTACCCATGCGCTCGTTGATTTCTGCATCGAGAGACAGGTTACTGGTGATAGTTGAGCCTAGGTAGATGAACTCTTGAACCACTTCCAGAGTGTGGTCAAGATATTGATGGATGAAGCATGTCTGATGTCCTGTCCCATGATGTTTGTTTTCTTGAGGCTGATGGTTAGGCCAAAGTCGTTGCAGGCAGCTGCAATCCTGTCAATGAGTCTCTGCAGACACTCTTCAGTGTGAGATGTTAATGCAGCATTGTCAGCAAAGAGGAGTTCCCTGATGAGGACTTTCCATACTTTGGACTTCACTCAAAGACGGGCAAGGTTGAACAACCTGCCACCTGATCTTGTGTGGAGGAAAATTCCTTCTTCTGAAGACTTGAACGCATGTGAGAGCAGCAGTGAGAAGAAGATCCCAAACAGTGTAGGTGTGAGAACACAGCCCTGTTTCACGCCACTCAGGATAGGAAAGGGGTCTGATGAGGCACTGCTATGCTGAATTGTGCCTTTCATATTGTCATGGAATGAGGTGATGATACTTAGTAACTTTGATAGACATCCAATCTTTGCTAGTAGTCTGAAGAGACCACGTCTGCTGACGAGGTCAAAGGCTTTGGTGAGATCTATGGAAGCAACGTAGAGGGGCATCTGTTGTTCACGGCATTTCTCCTGTAGCTGGCGAAGGGAGAACAGCATGTCAATGGTGGATCTTTCTGCTCGAAAGCCGCACTGTGCCTCAGGGTAGATACGCTCAGCCAGCTTCTGGACCCTGTTTAAAGCGACTTGAGTGAAGACTTTCCCCACTATGCTAAGCAGGGAGATTCCACGGTAGTTGTTGCAGTCACCGCGGTCACCCTTGTTCTTATAGAGGGTGATGATATTGGGATCGCGCATGTCCTGTAGTACTGCTCCCTCGTCCCAGCACAGACAAAGCAGTTCATGGAGTGCTGAGAGTCTAGCAGGCTTGGCACCCTTGATTATTTCAGAGGTTATTGATTCTTGATTATTTCTGCCTACCACACAAATGAGTAATGTGGTATATGAATTCCAGTGCCAGTGAGATGTCAGGTACGTAGGATGTGCATCCCAATGACTGGTGGATTGCATCAAATAACATGTCCCTTCAGCTGTTCACAATAGGCAGAGTACTGACCATACTCAACCAGCCTGTATTTGTAAAACTCAGAACATAATATCGAACATTAGATGTGATTCCGCGATTGGGCAGCACTTACTGAACAATCCCGAGTGTGCTATGAATAACACTAACAACCAATTTAAGATTATCAGTTGGGCTCACAATGTGGTTCACTTACACTTGTTACAAGCTACATATATTCATATGCAGGGACCTGTCCTCTGCAGGCAAAAGGAACATGTCTCAGAATTGCCTGCCGGACTGAACATTGAGTTCAATAATTTCAGAGCAGGACGGGGCTCCCCATTTTTGTGTGTTTATTTTATTTTATTTCATCTTAGTTTGTTCAGTTTGCTTACCCACTGTTTTTTTTGATGTTTGTACTTGCGGCTGTTCAATTTTTAGTCCGTTAACACCTTATCTGTTCTAATGCTTTGTCTTTCAACACACCATTAACATATTGTTTGCCTTTGCTCCACGACCTACTGGACAGCTATTCTGTGACCTTGTCCTATCTACACTTTCTCCTTTGTTATCTCTTGCCCCACCCACGCTTTACTTGCTTATAACCTTTTACATTTCTAATATTTGCCAGTTCTGAAGAAGGGTCACTGATCTGAAATGTTAACTCTGCTTCTCTCTCCACAGATGCTGCCAGACCTGCTGAGTATTTCCAGCATTTCTTGTTTTTATGTCTCCGCATTGCACCCTTTTTGAATTAAACAAACATGGGGGACAATAGTTCCCTGGTGCATTCTCCATGGCAACACCTCGACCAATCAGAGTCAACTTGCCAACCAATCGCACTCCTTTTCTTAGACAGTATAAATAGTTGCCCCCTTTGAAATGTGGCATTCTTGTGTCTGACCTGATGAGTTCAAGATGAAAAGCTTCAACAGCATGTCTCTTTTCTCAGCAATAATCCAGAAATTCTTCCCCCTCCCTTCCCTTTAAAATGATCCCAACTGACATTTGGGTAATTAAAGTCCCCCAATGTCACCACTCTATAGTTCTTGCAGATCTCTGTGATTTCCCTGCAGATTTGCTACTATGTCTCTCTCTTTCTCTCTTTCAGTATTTGGAGGCCTATAGAATACCCCTAGTAGTGTGATCATACCCTTTTTGCTTTTTGAACTCTAACCAAATGGATTCTGTCTTTACACCCTCAAGGACATCCCCTCTTTGCAACACTACAATGTCTTCCCTAATCTGCACTGCCACCTCCTTTTTATCCTTCTCTATCTTTTCTGAACACTTTATATCCTTGTACATTAAGCACCCAGTCCTCACTATTTTTAAGCCACGTTTCCATCATTGCCATTACATCATATTCCCACACGACTATTTGTGCTTGTAGCTCACCAACCTTATTCACCACACTTTTTGTGATTACAAATATGCATTGTAATCCTATCTTTGCGTTCCTTGTAGGCCTTTGCTATCTGCAATCTATTATAGAACTATTTCCAACACTCTCACATTATGCATCTTATTCCTCTTTTCTGCTTCTATATGTTGGTGCCCATCCCCCTACCACACTAGTAAACATCCCCATGAGAACTCTTAAGGTGGAACCCATCCCTTTTGAGTAATTGCCTCTGCCCCAGAACTGGTCCCAATGTCCCAAGAATCTGAAGCCCTCCCTCCTGCACCATGTTTCAAGCTACACATTAATCTTTCCTATCTTCCTATTTCTACTCTTGCTAGTGTGTGGCACTGGGAGTGATCCAGAGATTACCACCTTCATTGATCTCACCAAAGCCTTTGACCTCGTCAGCTGACGTGGTCTCTTCAGACTACTAGCAAAGATCAGATGTCTATCAAAGCTACTAAGTATCATCATCTCATTCCATGACAATATGAAAGGCACAATTCAGCATAGCGGTGCCTCAGCAGACCCCTCTCCTATCCTGAGTGGCGTGAAACAGGGCTGTGTTCTCGCATCTACACTGTTTGGGATCTTCTTCTCCCTGCTGCTCTCATATGCGTTCAAGTCTTCAGAAGAAGGAATTTTCCTCCACACAAGATCAGGTGGCAGGTTGTTCAACCTTGCCCGTCTAAGAGCGAAGTCCAAAGTACGGAAAGTCCTCATCAGGGAACTCCTCTTTGCTGATGATGCTGCATTAACATCTCACACTGAAGAGTGTCTGCAGAGACTCATCGACAGGATTGCGGCTGCCTGCAACAAATTTGGCCTAACCATCAGCCTCAAGAAAATGAACATCATGCGACAGGACGTCAGAAATGCTCCATCCATCAAAATCTTGACCACGCTCTGGAAGTGGTTCAAGAGTTCACCTACCTAGACTCAACTATCACCAGTAACCTGTCTCTTGATGCAGAAATCAACGAGCACATGGGAAAGGCTTCCACTGCTATGTCCAGACTGGCCAAGAGAGTGTGGGAAAATGGTGCACTGACATGGAACACAAAAGTCCGAGTGTATCAAGCCTGTGTCTTCAGTACCTTGCTCTATGGCAGCGAGGCCTGGACAACGTATGTCAGCCAAGAGCGACGTCTCAATTCATTCCATCTTTGCTGCCTCCGAAGAATCCTTGGCATCAGGTGGCAGGACCGTATCTCCAATGCAGAAGTCCTCGAGGCGGCCAACATCCCCAGCATATACACACTACTGAGTCAGCGGCGCTTGAGATGGCTTGGCCATGTGAGCCGCATGGAAGATGACAGGATCCCCAAGGACACATTGTACAGCGAGCTCATCACTGGTATCAGACCCACCGGCCATCCATGTCTCCGCTTTAAAGACGTCTGCAAACGTGACATGAAGTTCTGTGATATTGACCACAAGTCGTGGGAGTCAGTTGCCAGTGATCACCAGAGCTGGCGGACAGCCATAAAGGCGGGGCTAAAGAGTGGTGAGTCGAAGAGACTTAGCAGTTGGCAGGAAAAAAGACAGAAGCGCAAGGAGAGAGCCAACTGTGTAACAGCCCCGACAAACAAATTTTTCTGCAGCACCTGTGGAAGAGCCTGTCACTCTAGAATTGGCCTTTATAGCCACTCCAGGCGCTGCTTCACAAACCACTGACCACCTCCAGGCGCTTACCCATTGTCTCTCGAGATAAGGAAGCCAAAGGAGAAGAAGTGTCTGGCACTGGGAGTGATCCAGAGATTACTACCTTCAAGGTATTACTGTTTAACATCCTCCTTAGCTCCAGAAAACCTGACCGTAGGACCTCAACACCCACCCTTGCTATATCGTTGGTAGCAATGTGTACCACAACCTTTGGCTCACTCCTTTCCTCCTGCAGAATATCCTACACCCTTTCCATGATGGTTTGAGCTTTTTTAAATTGTTGTAGAATATTTTCCTCATCCAAGTTGTGATGGAGCAGGAATCAGCTCCTTGTCAAAACAAAACAAAGACAAAATACTACAGATGCTGGAAATCTGAAATAAAACATAAAATGCTGGAAACAATCAGCAGGTCAGGTCAGACAGATTTGGCATTTCAGGTCAATGACCTTTCATCAGAGCTGACTGCCCATGCATTAGCATCATGATCACACTGCTCTGTCCAGTGCCTAACACCAGGTGTAATACTTGTTCAAATGGTAATGTGTGGTATTCACTGCTGCCTGTGAGCAGACATTCCCATAATCTGCTGGTAGCTGTGCACAGTTTCAAACTGTACATTGTGATTAAAATGAAGAGATCACATTCTTAGGAGGATATCCAGAGACTTTGCTGTAAATATTAATAAAAGACTCAATTTTCCTAAAGGAGAATTTACTCCCCTCCTACATCTGATTGTGTGACCCACTGTATCTGTGCCTGTACTTGATCACATGACCCACTGTCCCATATCTTTACCTAATCATGTCGCCCACTGTTTCTGGTCACATTTTCCTACCGTTCTCAGGTCTGGTGATGACTGCACTGAAAGGTTAATGATTGTGGCATTGTCTGCCTAATAATTGATTATGTGAGGACAAAGGAGTCTGTGCAAATTATATTTTGTTAGACAATGCTCTCTTTTTTGACAAAAATATACTTTATTCCTAAAATTTGTAAAGTACATTATGTAACAGTTCAAATTTGACACTACATAAAGTCCAGTAGAGATCAATTTCTTTCAATACAGTACAGGAAGGATGTGAGGATCCTTGAGAGGGTGCAGAGGAGATTTACCAGAATGGTTCCAGGGATGGAGGATTTTAGTCACACGGTTCAGTTGGAAAAGCTGGATTTGTTCTCCTTAGAACAAGGGAGATTGAGGGGAGATTTAATAGAAGTGTACAAGATTATGGCAGGTTTAGATAGATTAGACAAGGAAAAACTGTTCCCATTAACAAATGCTATTGGGGACACAGATTGAAAGTTTTGGGGAAGAGATGCATGGGGAATATGAGGAAGCACTTTTTTACATGGCTGCTGGTAATGACCTGGCACTCGTTACCCACAAGCCAGGTGGAGGTGGACACAATCAGTGACATTTGAGCCCGAGATGAGTTTCCGAATTTCATATTCATGCCATCACGAAGACTGTCTATTTCCACCTCTGTAACATCGCCCAATTTTGCCTTGTCTCAACTCATCTGCTGCTGAAACCCTCATTCATGTCTTCATTACCTCTAGACTTGACTATTCCAATGCACTCCTGGCTGGTCTCCCACATTCTATTCTCTGTAAACTTAAGGTCAGGCAAAACTCTGGTGCCTGTGTCTTAACTCACACCAAATCCCGTTCACCTATCACCCTGTGGCCTACATTGGGTCCCGGTCAAGCAACATCTTGATTTTAAAATTCTCATCCTTGTTTTCAAATCCCTCCATGGCCTCTCCCCTCCCTATCTCTGTAACCTCCTCCAGCCTCACAACCCTCCAACATAACTGTGTTTCTCTAATTCTGGCTTCCTGTACATCCCTGATTTTAATCACTCCACCATTGGTGGCCGTGCCTTCAGTAGACTTGGCCCCAAGCTCTGGAATTCCCTCCCTACACCTCTCCGCCACTCCACCTCGCTTTCCTCCATTATGACACGGCTTAAAACCCACCTCTTTGACTGAGGTTTTGGTCATCTGAAGTAATATTTCCTTTTGCGGCTGGGTGTTTTATAATGCTCCTATAAAGCATTAAAGGCACTACATAAATATAAGTTTTTGTTGTTGTCCTGAAATACTGCCAGACTGGAAGCAAGCTCATTATTTTAGAAGTTGTACTGATTCTTTAGCAAATTCAACTAATGTAAAAATAAAAGCAAACTACTGTGAATGCTGGAAATCTGAAATAAAAACAGCAAATGCTGGAAATGTTCAGCCGGTCTGGCAGCACCTGTGGAGCAGAGTTAACAGCCGGAATTTTACCAGCACACGTTGGGTTCTGCCACTGGGACTGAACCCATGCAGGTGAACAGCGAGAGCACAGTGTGAATTTTGTTCAATGTATCATGTCCAGGCAGGCAGGACTCGGCAGTGGGAGGGTTGGAGGGCTGAACCCTCCAGTGGCATCGCCGGAGCCACAGGGCTGGTCATTGCCACCAGTGGAGCCCCTCCGTGGGCCATCAAGCATTGTTAAAGGAAGGTTCACCAGCCGCCTCCTCACCCTGGGGAAGCCATTGGAAGGCTACCTCGATCTACCTGTCGGTCTCCCCATGCGGCAGGGTGCCATGCTGACGCAGGCAAAATGCCGACAGTTGTGTTAAATGGTTGATAATAAGCCGGTCAATTGGCCACCAGCCTCTGGTCAGTGGTCAACAGAGCTGCTGCTGTTCTGCTGCCAATAAACAGGCCCAGCAGTGGGACTGTGTCAGGGAGCCCTCCCAACTTGGTTGCCCAGCATTTTATCGGCCCCCCCACCTCCTCATCCGCCAACCAGGGGCCGATAAAATCCCAGCCAACATTTCAGGTCAATGACCTTTCATCAAGATTCCTTAATCATGCAAAGTTTCCTGCATCACTCCTATTCCAAAGCATTAACTGCTCCACCCCCAAGGTAGAACTGACTAATCTGTAGTCGCTGGGCTTATCTTACACTGTTTTTTGGACAAGGGTGTCACATTTGCAATTCTCCAGTCATCTGGCACCACCCATATATCTAAGGAGGATTAAAAGAATTTGGCCTGTGCCTCTGCAATTCCCACCCTTACTTCCTGATGCATCTGATCTGCATAGATTAGCCATATTCCCCTCCATGGCCAGTATATCCTGTCAGAGGTGCCGATGAGAACTGAAAGCAGTTCCTGCCATTCAACATGTAAGTAGGCAACTCAGCACAGAGTTAAAATTAAACTTTGGATTTTCATGTTCTTTATGTCAAAGAACAAACAAAGAACAGTACAGCACAGGAACAGGCTATTCGGCCCTCCAAGCCTGCGCTGATCTTGATGCCTGCCTAAACTAAAACCTTCTGCACTTCCAGGGACCGTATCCCTCTATTCCCATCCTATTCATGTATTTGTCAAGATGCCTCTTAAATGTCGCTATCGTACCTGCTTCCACCACCTCCCCCGGCAGCAAGTTCCAGGCACTCACCACACTCTGTGTAAAGAACTTGCCTCACACATCCCCTCTAAACTTTACCCCTCTCACCTTAAACTATGTCCCCTAGTAACTGACTCTTCCACCCTGGGAAAAAGCTTCTGACTATCCACTCTGTCCATACCACTCATAACTTTGTAAACCTCTATCATGTCGCCCCTCCACCTCCGTCGTTCCAGTGAAAACAATCCGAGTTTATCCAACCTCTCCTCATAGCTAATGCCCTCAAGACCAGGCAACATCCTGGTAAACGTCTTCTGTACCCTCTCCAAAGCCTCCACGTCCTTCTGGTAGTGTGGCGACCAGAATTGCATGCAATATTCTAAGTGTGGCCTAACTAAGGTTCTGTACAGCTGCAACATGACTTGCCAATTTTTATACTCTATGCCCCGACCGATGAAGGCAAGCATGCCGTATGCCTTCTTGACTACCTTATCCACCTGCATTGTCACTTTCAGTGACCTGTGGACCTGTACGCCCAGATCTCTCTGCCTATCAATACTCCGAAGGGTTCTGCCATTTACTGTATACTTCCCACCTGCATTAGACCTTCCAAAATGCATTACCTCACATTTGTCCGGATTAAACTCCATCTGCCATTTCTCCGCCCAAGTCTCCAACCGATCGATATCCTGCTGCATCCTCTGACAATCCTCATCACTATCCGCAACTCCACCAACCTTTGTGTCGTCTGCAAACTTACTAATCAGACCAGCTACATTTTCCTCCAAATCATTTATATATACTACAAAGAGCAAAGGTCCCAGCACTGATCCCTGCGGAACACCACTAGCCATTCAGAAAAGCACCCTTCCACTGCTACCCTCTGTCTTCTATGACTGAGCCAGTTCTGTATCCATCTTGCCAGCTCACCTCTGATCCCGTGTGATTCACCTTTTGTACCAGTCTGCCATGCGGGACCTTGTCAAAGGCTTTACTGAAGTCCATATAGACAACATCCACTGCCCTTCCTTCATCAATCATCTTTGTCACTTCCTCAAAAAACTCAATCAAATTAGTGAGACATAACCTCCCCTTCACAAAACCATGCTGCCTCTCGCTAATAAGTTTGTTTGTTTCCAAATGGGAGTAAATCCTGTCCCGAAGAATCCTCTCTAATAGTTTCCCTACCACTGACGTAAGGCTCACCAGCCTATAATTTCCTGGATTATCCTTGCTACCCTTCTTAAACAAAGGCACAACATTGGCTATTCTCCAGTCCTCTGGGACCTCACCTGTAGCCAATGAGGATGCAAAGATTTCTGTCAAGGCCCCAGCAATTTCTTCCCTTGCCTCCCTCAGTATTCTGGGGTAGATCCCATCAGGCCCTGGGGACCTATCTACCTTAATGCTTTGCAAGACACCCAACACCTCCTCCTTTTTGATAATGAGATGACTGAGACTATCTACACTCCCTTCCCAAGGCTCATCATCCACCAAGTCCTTCTCTTTGGTAAATACTGATGCAAAGTACTCATTTAGTACCTCGCCCATTTCCTCTGGCTCCACACGTAGATTCCCTTCTCTGTCCTTGAGTGGGCCAACCCTTTCCCTCTTCAACCTCCAGATTCAAACAGACAAGGCAGAGCACAACAGGATATCGATCAACTGGGAAAGTGGGCAAGGGAGTGGCGAATGGAATTTAATGCAGACAAGTGTGAAGTGATGCATTTTGGGAAGTTAAACCAGGGCAGGACATATACAGTGAATGGCAGGGCCCTGGGGAGTGTTGTTGAGCAGAGGGACCTTGGGGTGCAAGTACATCGTTCCCTGCAAGTGGCAACACAGGTAGACAGGGTGGTGAAGAAGGCGTATGGCATGCTTGCCTTCATCGGCCGAGGCATTGAGTACAAGAGTTGGGACGTCATGTTACAGTTGTACATAACGTTGGTTAGGCCACACTTGAGGAGTACTGTGTGCACACATGACATGGCAAGAGTCTCACTATACACAGTACACCATACTGAACAGGAGTAAAAAATACATAAAAAAACAAGTGAAATATATTTCAGGCCACAGGGAGCACCAACAATGAGCCATTTAAGAAATGTTGCACATCACTGTTGTTAAAGCTTGGTCATGTGGTCATATTCATGTCGTCTACAGCCACTGCCACACATTATACTGTGCTGTGACAGTTTGGGAACATGACAAGGTCTTTCAGATGCTCAAACCTGTTCAGTCATTCAATTAAATGATGACTGATCTGTATCTCAATTCCATTCATCCTGTTCCCTTTCCGCGAATCATCACCCAACCAAAGCTGTCAATCTCGTTTTTCAGAGTTTCAGTATTTGCAGTCTTGAGGGTGAACTGAGTTCCAGATTTCCATTACTCTTTGTGTGAAAAATGAATTCACTCCTGAATGGCTGACAATAAAAACTAAATGCAGCACTCCCACTCGAGTTTACATCCTTTGCTGTTCATTAATCCCACCCACAATTTGCATTTCCCAATCACCCTTTCTTTCTACTGCTGTTAGTGTGCCTTTTATCAATAACACTCATCCTACTTTCTAAAGACCCTGTAACCTGGAATATTTACCTTCCAGTCATGTCCAGCTTGTAGCCAAGTCTCTGCAATGTCTGCTACACCATAGTCATTAAGCTGAATTTGTTTCTCTAACTCACTTGCTTTATTTCTTGTGACAGTGCCCTGGTCTTTTTCTCACATTTGTAATGTCGATTTACCCTCTTGGAAAGGATATGGGCCCTCCTCTGGTTTCGGTGCAATGCATCCCCTCTGCACATCACACCCTGGCAACAAAAGTGGTCCCAGTGCCCCTTTCTACACCTTCCTTCCAGACTCATAGTGACAATCCGAATCTTTCTCTCCCTGGCTGGTCCAGTGAGCAGCACTGGGAGTAATTCAGACACCATCCTGGAGTTCTGCTTCTTAAAATTCCTTTGCAGAACTTCAAACCCACCCTAGTGCTGTCATTGTCTAATGAGTTGGTTCATGAATCATGACCTCTGAATGCTCACCACAAGCACTCCCACTTCAACTTTCCAAAACCCATTGCATTCACTCATACAAGCAGAATAACATCTACAAAAGAAACCATCTACCCCTCTGATGATAGAATTCCCTCTGACTATAGAATTCCCAAATCACCATTTCCCTATTCTTACAGACTGTCTGTCCTAGGAATATTCACTCACTTCCTAATGCAGTGTACCCCTTCTCATGCCATCTTTCGGTCCACAGCACTGGTACCTAAACCAGTAATCATATTAGACAAAAGCAGAATCCCATATGACCCCATCTCTACCCTTACCTGTCCCACCTATCGGTGGTCTCCTAGTCTGCCTCACTACTCCACAGGAGTGACCATCCCTCTGGAACATCTGCTTCAGAAAGCTTCCTCCCTCCCGAAAATTTATATCCCTGACCCCAGCTACAATCACCAGCAGCACATTTTGTAAAAACCTTTATTTCAAACAATATTAATATCAAAGTAACAACAGAAAATAGATTACATTGCAGAACACTTTCCATTACATCTGTAAATGTGCAAAAACTTGTCCAAAGGCACATTGTTCACAATCCACTGTCCCTCGCTACATATTGCACAATGAATCCCAGCAGATATATCAATGAACTTTATTCACTAAACATGAATGCCTCAACAATTCAAGAATATTCAGTGCAAACGCTCTCCAGTGCAAAATACATATTCCATCAACCCAAAATGAAATATTTGGTAAAACTCATCATTACTTGGAAAGAGAGAGAGGAGAATGTTTGTGGCTTACCCTCCTTTTAGCCACTTTGTAATTAATTTTAACTTAGCACCTAATTCCCCTTTCTGATTGGGTTGGATGAAGCAGTCACACCTGTTACAATCATCGGTCTCTCCGAACTGCACAGCAGTGCAACTGAAAATGGAACATGTACATTGTTCTCACATCCACTCAAACAAGCACTCCAGGTGTGTAAAGCATCTGGTGTTCCCATTTATACAGTAAGGCAATGCTTGGCCCAACACAGTACACACCAGGTAAATGGAATTCTGAATATCTAACATATCCCTGAATCACGCTTGATATTTATCAATTAAGACATTTCCAGTTACCACTAAAATAAAAGCAAAATACTGCGGATGCTGGAAATCTGAAATAAAAACAAGAAATGCTGGAATCACTCAGCAGGTCTGGCAGCATCTGTGGAAAGAGAAGCAGAGTTAACGTTTCGGGTCATTGACCCTGTTCCGATGAAGGGTCAATGACCCGAAAAGTTAACTCTGCTTCTCTTTCCACAGATGCTGCCAGACCTGCTGAGTGATTCCAGCATTTCTTGTCTTTATTCCAGTTACCACTCCCCAGCTTAACAAATATTATTTATTTGTAAATTTAATTTGGGTTCAGCAATGATTTAATTTCAAAGATTTCTTCGAATGAGAATGTTAGTCCTCTAAACTTTCACTCTGACCCAAACATCTTGTGAGCAACATCCCTATACATTCCTGTCCCAAATTCACACATTACGTTAAGTTAGAAAGTGCCACTCAAAGTCATAGGATAACCTTCATTGAACAGATCTGCTGATCCAGACTGTTGCACCCCATATGCATCAAACACCGGTGCAAGTGATATATAACCTGGGGAGGACCCATCACCTTGCATTGGGCACCAGTTATTTGGATGTATTTGGATGTCCTGACTTGAAGCAATTGCCTCTCTGCCAACTGTCTGTATGTTAAATGAAGGTGAAATGTGGTCACCTTCTGAGGGAGGGAAGCTCGCAGATGTAGCAATGCACTGCATATCCTTCTCGACTGACGAAGATTGAAGAATTTCGACAGCTGGGTATCCCATTCCTGATCTTGGAATCTGATTTCTAAAGCTCAAAGACCTTGCATGAGGGATCGCAAGGTGTTCCTTGTGAAAGCCACCAAAACCTGGATCTGGGCAGTCTGTTGGTGGCAAGCTCTGGAAATATGAAGAAGCAGATGAACATTGAGGACCTCCATGGATTGGCGAAGACTGAAATACTTCCACAATCGGACACGCGAAGGAGGTTCTATGCTTCCTGAAAGGCACAGCTTGGCCACTGGAGAGCATGGACTGCTGCTCGTAACTGATAAAATGGGACTTCATCAGGCCAGGTGTTAGTTCATGAGTCAGGGTGAGGGTCTGGAATGGGAAACAAACAGTTAATGAAGTGTCTGAGAAGCTAGTTAAATACCACAGGCAGTGGTAAACCTAGCAGTGTAAAGAGAATTGTTAAAGTGAGGTGGAACCCAGGAGTAGAGGATCATCTGCTCTAAATAATGATGAAACAATGGCAGGATGGACTTAATCATAGAATGGTTAGGGCACAGAATGATGCCATTTGGCTCATCGTGTCTGTGTCGTGTCATTTGCAAGAGCAACTCAACTGGTCTCATTCCCCTACCCTTTCCCTGTAGCCCTGCAAATGATTTCCCTTCAGGTGTGTATCCAGTTCCCTTTTGAAAGTCACGATTGAATCTTCCTCCGGCACACTCTCGGGTAACGCATTCCAGCTCCTAATCACTCGCTGGGTAAAAAGGTTTTTGTTTTACGTTACATTTGTTTCTTTTTCTAGTCACCTTATATCGGTGTCCCCTGGTTCGACACTTCCACCAAGGGAAGTTTCTCTGTACCTACTCTCTTTAGACTGCTCATGATTTTGAACACCTCTATCAAATTTCCTCAACTACCTCTTCTCTAAGGTGAATAAACTCCAGTTTCTCTAATCTATCTAGGTGACTGAAGTCCCTCATACCGGAAATCTCTTCTGCACCCTCTCTAAAGCCTTCCTAAAATATGGTGCCCAGAATTGGACATAATGCTCCATTTGAGGCTGAACCAGTGTTTTATAAAGGTTCATCATAACTTCCTTACTTCTGCACTACATGCCTCTATTTATAATCACATTATCAACCAGCCCTGTTCCCTTCAACAATTTGTGCACATATACCCCCAGGTCTGTTTCTGCACCCCTTTAGAATTGTACTCTTTACTTTATATTTTCTCTCCTCATTCTTCCTACCAAAGTGTATCATTTCACACTTCTCTGCATCAAATTTCTTCTGCCAGGTGTCCATTCCACAAGCCTATCTATATCCTTCTGAAGTCTATCACTATCCTTCTCACAGTTTACAAATCTTGTGAGCTTTGAATCACCTTCACATTTTGAAATTGTGCCCTGCATACCCAAATCTAATTAATATAGATCAAGCAAAGCAGTAGTTCAGGTACCGAGCCCTGGGGAACTTCATTATACAGCTTCCTCCAGTCTGAAAAACAACCGCGCACCACTACTGTCTGTTTCCTATCACTCAGCCAACTTCCTATCCATGCTGTCTCTGTCCCTTTTATTCCACAAACTTTAACTTTTCTGGCAAGCTTGTTATTTGACACTTTATCAAACGCCTTTTGGCAATCCATGTGCACAACATCAACCATATTTCCCTCATCAACCCTCTCTGTTACCTCATCAAAAAACTCAAGCAAGTTAGTGAAACACAATTTGCCTTTAATAAATCCATGCAGGCTTTCCTTAATTAATCCACATTTGTCCAAGTGACTGTTAATTTTGTCCTGGATTAACTTTCTAAAAACTTTCTCACCACCAAGGTTAAACTGACTGACCTGTAGTTGCTAGGCTTATCCTTACAACATTTTTTGAACAGGGGTGCAACATTTGCAGTTCTTCAGTCCTCTGGCACCGCCCCCTATGGAGGATTGGAAGATTATGGCCAGTGCCTCCGCAATTTCCTCCCTTACTTCCAGTCCCAGTGACTTATCAACTTTTAGTACAGGCAGCCTTTCTATACTTTCTCTTAATCAATTTTTAGCCCATCCAGTGTCTCCTCCTTTCTCACGATGACAGTGGAAGCATCTTCTTCCTTAGTAAAGACAGATGTAAAGTATTCACTTAGTACCTCAGCCATGCCCTCTGCCTCCATGCATAGATCCCTTTATGGTCTCTCATCAGCCCACCCTCCTCTTACTACCCTTTTACTATATATATATATACTCACAGAAGACTGTTGCATTCCCTTTTATGTTAGCTGCCAGTCTCTTCTCATACTCTCATTCTCATACTTTCACTTATTTTCTTTACCTCTCATATTTCCTTTTTCACTTCCCCTCTGAACTTTCTATATTCAGCCTGGTTCTCACTCGTATTATCAACCTGACATCTGTCATACACACCCTTTTTCTGCTTCATCTTACTTTCTATCTCTTTCATCATCCAGTGAGCTATGCCCTACCTTTCCCCTCATGGGAATCTACCTCAACTGTACCCGAACCATGTCCTCTTTAAAGTCAGCCCATTGTTCTGATACAGTTTTGTGGCCAATCTTTGATTCCAATTTACCTGCGCCAGGTCTGTTCTCACCCCACTGAATTTGGCCATCCACCAATTAAGTATTGTTATTCTGGATTGCTCCTTGTCCTTTTCCATAGCTAACCTAAACCTTCTGATACTATGATCACTGTTCCTTAAATGTTTTCCTCCTGACAGTTGATCCATTAATAAATACTTTGCACTGGTCTTCACTAAAGAGAAGGATGTCAGAGTCAGGGATGAATCCTGAAGCAAACGAGAGTGAGGTGACTGATATTATGATGGATAAAAAGAACATTTAGATAAGTTAGACGGGTAAAGGAAAAACACCAGGACCCAACAGGATAATTGCAGGAACTCAAGGAAGACAATGGAAGAAATTGTTCTGGCCCCAGAAAGAGGCTGCAAAGAAATATAGACAGGTTAAGTGAATGGGCAACAAGTTCGGGGCTTTGGTGAAACTGCACCCAGAGTATTGTGCACAAGGGTATAGTTGCATTGCAGGTGGTACAGCGGAGGTTCACTAGATTGGCTGCTGGGCTGAGAGGGTTGTCCTGTGATGAAAGGCTGAGTAAATTGGGCCTATACTCTATGGATGAGAGATAATCTCATTGAAATATACAAGATTCTGAAGGGGCTTGACAACCTGAGAGGTTGTTTCCCCTGGCTAAAGAATCTAGAACACAGGGGCACAATTAGGATAGGTGGTTGATCATTTAGAACTGAGATAAGGAAAAATTTCTTCACTCAAAGGGTTGAATCTTTAGAATTCTCTACACAATAGAGTTGGAGATGCGCCACCATTGTGTATATTTCAGGCTGAGATAGATTTTAGATCTCTCAGGGAATCAAGGGATTAGGGAAAAGACGGGAAAGTGGAGTTGAGGCAGAAGATGAGGCATGTTGTATTGAATGACTGAGCAGGCTCAAGGGGCCATGTGGTTTACTCCTGCTCCTATTTCTTATGTTCTTATATGGTGGGAATGGGAAAAGAGCAACTGCATTAAAAACATTTAGAATGGAGATGACATTAAGTGCAGTTTCTCAGAGTGGTTCAAACTGGGTGTGGTGTCTCATATCATCCTGTTCTGAGATTAGATTAGTTTAGAGATACAGCACTGAAACAGGCCCTTCAGCCCACCGAGTCTGTGCCGACCATCAACCACCCATTTATACTAATCCTACACTAATCCCATATTCCTACCAAACATCCCCACTTGTCCCTATATTTCCCTACCACCTACCTATACTAATGACAACTTATAATGGCCAATTTACCTACCAACCTGCAAGTCTTTTGGCTTGTGGGAGGAAACCGGAGCACCCGGAGAAAATCCACACAGACACAGGGAGAACTTGCAAACTCCACACAGGCAGTACCCGGAATCGAACCCGGGTCCTTGGAGCTGTGAGGCTGCGGTGCTAACCACTGCGCCACTGTGCCGCCCTTTACTGTGTATATCAATGATTTGAATATAGGGCTAGAGCGAGTTGTGTTAATTTGCAGATCATACCAAAATAGAAGGAAGAGTTCAATCTTTAGAAGATCACAGGAAGCTATAAAGTAATATTAGATAAGATATATTCCCTGTGAGCAATTTAAATGGTCTGCAAAGCAGTTCGAACCTGAGGAGAGAAAATAGTTATCTATTTGTTAGCATGAACAGCTATGACATAAATTAATGCAACATCTGCCAGGACAGTGATGTGGGAGCAGGGGGGGTGCGGGGTTGGGGGGGGGGGGCGGGGGTTGGTGTTGGGGGTAGGGAACACTGTATTCCCGGGGATTAGTCAGGACAGTTATTTGGGGAATATTGTACTCCTGCGGGTTAGTCTGGATAGTGATGTGGGGAACACTGTATTCCCGGGGGTTAGTCAGGATAGTGACATGGGGAATATTGTACTCCCGGGGGTTAGTCTGGATAGTGATGTGGGGAATATTGTATTCCCGGGGGTTAGTCAGGATAGTGACGTGGGGAATATTGTATTTCCAGGAGTTAGTCTGGATAGTGACGTGGGAAATATTGTATTCCCGGGGGTTAGTCAGGATAGTGATGTGGGGAACACTGTATTCCCGGGGGTTAGTCTGGATAGTGATGTGGGGAACACTGTATTCCCGGGGGTTAGTCTGGATAGTGATGTGGGGAATATTGTATTCCCGGGGGTTAGTCAGGATAGTGACGTGGGGAATATTGTATTTCCAGGAGTTAGTCAGGATAGTGATGTGGGGAATATTGTATTCCCGGGGGTTAGTCAGGATAGTGATGTGGGGAATATTGTATTCCCGGGGGTTAGTCAGGATAGTGACGTGGGGAATATTGTATTTCCAGGAGTTAGTCTGGATAGTGACGTGGGGAATATTGTATTCCCGGGGGTTAGTCAGGATAGTGATGTGGGGAACACTGTATTCCCGGGGGTTAGTCTGGATAGTGATGTGGGGAACACTGTATTCCCGGGGGTTAGTCTGGATAGTGATGTGGGGAACACTGTATTCCCGGGGGTTAGTCTGGATAGTGATGTGGGGAACACTGTATTCCCGGGGGTTAGTCAGGATATTGATGTGGGGAACACTGTATTCCCAGGGTGAGTCAGGATAGTGATGTGGGGAACACTGTATTCCCGGGGGTTAGTCTGGATAGTGATTTGGGGAATATTGTATTCCCGGGGGTTAGTCTGGATAGTGATGTGGGGAACACTGTATTCCCGGGGGTTAGTCAGGATAGTGATGTGGGGAACACTGTATTCCCAGGGTGAGTCAGGATAGTGATTTGGGGAACACTGTATTCCCGGGGGTTAGTCTGGATAGTGATTTGGGGAATATTGTATTCCCGGGGGTTAGTCAGGATAGTGATGTGGGGAACACTGTATTCCCGGGGGTTAGTCTGGATATTGATGTGGGGAACACTGTATTCCCGGGGGTTAGTCTGGATAGTGATGTGGGGAATATTGTATTCCCAGGGTGAGTCAGGATAGTGATGTGGGGAACACTGTATTCCCAGGGTGAGTCAGGATAGTGATGTGGGGAACACTGTATTCCCGGGGGTTAGTCTGGATATTGATGTGGGGAACACTGTATTCCCAGGGTGAGTCAGGATAGTGATTTGGGGAATATTGTATTCCCGGGGGTTAGTCAGGATATTGATGTGGGGAACACTGTATTCCCGGGGGTTAGTCTGGATATTGATGTGGGGAATATTGTATTCCTGGGGGTTAGTCTGGATAGTGATGTGGGGAACACTGTATTCCCAGGGTGAGTCAGGATAGTGATGTGGGGAACACTGTATTCCCGGGGGTTAGTCTGGATATTGATGTGGGGAACACTGTATTCCCAGGGTGAGTCAGGATAGTGATTTGGGGAATATTGTATTCCCGGTGGTTAGTCAGGATAATGATGTGGGGAACACTGTATTCCCGGGGGTTAGTCTGGATAGTGATGTGGGGAACACTGTATTCCCGGGGGTTAGTCTGGATAGTGATTTGGGGAACACTGTATTCCCGGGGGTTAGTCAGGATAATGATGTGGGGAACACTGTATTCCCGGGGGTTAGTCTGGATAGTGATGTGGGGAACACTGTATTCCCGGGGGTTAGTCTGGATAGTGATGTGGGGAACACTGTATTCCCGGGGGTTAGTCTGGATAGTGATTTGGGGAATATTGTATTCCCGGGGGTTAGTCAGGATATTGATGTGGGGAACACTGTATTCCCGGGGGTTAGTCTGGATAGTGATTTGGGGAATATTGTATTCCCGGGGGTTAGTCTGGATAGTGATGTGGGGAACACTGTATTCCCGGGGGTTAGTCAGGATAGTGATTTGGGGAATATTGTATTCCCGGGGGTTAGTCTGGATAGTGATGTGGGGAACACTGTATTCCCGGGGGTTAGTCTGGATAGTGATGTGGGGAATATTGTATTCCCGGGGGTTAGTCTGGATAGTGATGTGGGGAACACTGTATTCCCGGGGGTTAGTCAGGATAATGATGTGGGGAACACTGTATTCCCGGGGGTTAGTCTGGATAGTGATGTGGGGAACACTGTATTCCCGGGGGTTAATCAAAGTATTTCATGGATCAGTTTCTTACCTGTGATGAAATGGGATTGAAATTTGATTGATTCCAAGAGCATGCTGGGGGTCGGATATATTGACGGCGTTTAAGCTTCATTCTTCGATTCTGATACCATGTTTTGACCTACAATTAATAGGAGCAAGGAATTAATGGTTTTGAAGGATTTCACAAGCGATTCATCACTTAATTTCTCCTCATTTCTGTACTACCTCTTTGAAAGAGCAATTAGACCCACTCCTCTGGTCTTTCCTTTTAACCTTGAAACTATTTACCCGGCAAGTATTTCTCTAATTCCCCTTTGAATCTTACTATTGAGACAGAATCCTCCCTCCACCCCTCATGATTTTGAACATCTCTATTCGATTTCCCTTTCAGTATCTCTGCTGTAAGGAGAATAATGCCAGTTACTCGACATAGATTCCTCATTCCTGGTACCGGGTTCCCATTTATCAGTTCCGAAGAAGGGTCACTGACCCGAAACGTTAACTCTGCTTCTCTTTCCACAGATGCTGCCAGACCTGCTGAGTGAATCCGGCATTTCTTGTTTTTGTTTCCCATTTATCTGGTTCGGGCAGGAAAGTCAATGGGACGTGTCTCATTTACCTGTTTACAATTGAGTCCCAGTGCGTTTGCCAGCTCTGACCGCTCCTGGGGAGAAATATATTTTTGTCTCTGAAATCGTTGCATCAATATCCTTTTCTGCTTCTCGCTGAATACAGTCCGGACTCGGGTTGTGGAGGGCCGAACATCCTTTGGGTCATTTTCTTGCTCGGTGTCTGTGGTGCTGGTCACGGGGCTGGACTGCCTTAAACCTGAATCATGCAAACCAGGAGAGTGGGAATTGAAATCATAAAATGAGGAATTCTCAGCCCCGAGCCCTCGTCCATTTCCCGTCCTATTTTAACTTCACTCACGAACCGGCTGGGTTTTGGCGTCAAATTTATTTTGAAATAAATTAAAACTTTTTAGTTCCAGAGTTTCGACCTCTCGTTTCAACATTAAAAATAAATTAACAATTTGAATTGCGATTCAATTTGGATTCCGCGGTTCCCGGATTAGATTCTGTTCACATTTTCACTCCTCACCTGGCGGTTTGCACGCACTGATTCCGGGATTACTCGGGATCACAGGAATTTTCACTTCACTCGCGGGATTGCAGTTATAACCAGGAGCTGGAAAAAATATCAGCAATTACACACAATCCCACTCACCAAATCTTCAAACAGAACATATACCAGCTACTGGCCACGAACGGGTTAAAGATATATCCCCCATTCCCACCCGGAGCGATCCCGAACTGAGACACAAACTCACATTCAATGCCGGCGCTTTGATGATCAGACTTTAGGATGTGGTTGGGATTGTGAGTATAGGAAGATGCAATTGGGTCAGAATCAATCCGATTATAGTCCAGGAACTCCCTGTTATATCCGTCCTCTTGCAAATCCTGAGCTCCAATTCCTGGCAGATAGTCGGGATATTGAAGCTCCATTGCACGGAATCTGCTGGAGCTGCTGGTCCCGGAATTGCTGGTCCCGGAGCTGCTGGTCCCGGAATTGCTGGTCCCGGAGCTGCTGGTCGAGTGGAGGTCCCGGAATTGCTGGTCCCGGAGATATTGGTTACTCAGTCTGGGACGGTCCAATGAGCTGTTTTATGCACTGGGACCTTTCTGCTGCCCAATTCTATTCTCATGCAAACGAGCTGTGATGAGAGCGGCTGGAAGAACCTCAGGTATCGGCAGTGGAAAATCTCACTCACCCTGTCCTCAAATACAGAATTCTTTACATTCTGCTTCGTTTTGGGAACGAAATCTCAGAAATAAGGAACAAATAATTGGGTAGTGCTGCCTTTGAAGATGGCAAGAGTCTGTGGAAAAGCACATGGGACCCTTGGCTTTAATAATGCAGACTTCAGTAACACAGTACAAAAGGAAGGAGGTTATGCTAAACATTTATAAAACACTGGTTAGGCCCCAGCTGCAATATTGTGTCTAATTCTGGGCATCACATTTCAGGAAGGATGTCAAGGCCTTGGAGAGGGTGCAGAGGGATATCAGTTATGTGGAGAGATTAGAGAAACTGGGATTGAACACAGAAGGTTAAGAGGGGAGATTCAGTTGGCAGTGGCTGTCCCTCCATTTTTCAAGGATGACATCTATTCAAGGTGGTGAGTTTCTGACATGGGCCATGGGATTTTCAAGCTGCAGATCTTTGGGCACATGGGGATAGGACGGATCACGTAGGGACAGGACGGCTCACAGAGGGACAGGACGGCTCACGGAGGGACAGGACGGCTCACGTAGGGACAGGACGGCTCACGTGGGGACAGGACGGCTCACGTAGGAACTGGACGGCTCACTTAGGGACAGGACAGCTCACATAGGGACAGGACGGCTCACATAGGGACCGGACGGCTCACATAGGGACAGGACGGCTCACATAGGGACAGGACAGCTCACATAGGGACAGAGCGGCTCACAAGGTAGTAGAATTCGGATTGGAAGATTTGTTTCCTTTTCTTTCCTTCTCTGCCATTGCATCATGCATGCATAAGGATTCAAAGTGTGATGCAAAGGGGAGATTATATAGAGGTGTTCAATGTCATGAGGGTTTTGATAGGGTAAATAAGAAACTGTTTCCAGTGGCAGGAAGGTCGGTAACCAGAGTGACACAGATTGAAGATAATCAGTAAAAGACCCAGAGGGGGAGATGAGGAGAATGTTTTTACACAGTGAGTTGTTGTGATCTGGAACGCGCTGCCTGAAAGGGCGGTGGAAGCAGATTCAATAGTAACTTTCAAAAAGGGGAATCAGATTAATACTTGAAGGGGAAAAGAGCAGGGGAGAAAGGCATTTGACAAGGTCCTGCATGGCAGACTAGTCAGTAAAATGAATGCCCATGGGATACAGGGGAACGTGGCAGGTTGGATCCAGAATTGGCTCAGTGACAGGAAACAAAGGGTAGTAGTCAACGGATGTTTTTGTGAATGGAAAGCTGTTTCCAGTGGTGTTCCACAGGGCTCAGTGTTGGGTCCCTTGCTGCTAGTGGTATATATTAATGATTTGGACTTAAATGTGGGAGGTATAATTGGGAAATTTGCTGATGACACAAAAACAGGCTGTGTAGTTGATAGTGAAGAGGATAGCCGTAGACTCCAGAATGATATCAATGTTTGGTTGAGTTGGCAGAGAAGTGGCAAATGGAATTCAATCCAGAAAAGCGTCAGGTAATGCATTTGGGGAGGGCAAATAAAGCGAGGGAATACACAATAAATGGGAGGATAGTGAGAGGGGTAGAAGAAAGTGACAGACCTTGGAGTGTATGTCCACAGGTCCCTGAAGGTGGCAGGACAGATAGATACAGTGAAGAAGGCATATGGAATGCTTTCCTTTATTGGCCGAGGTATAGAATTCAAAAGCAGGGATGTAATGCTGGAACTGTATAAAACGCTGGTTAGGCCACAGTTGGAGTACTGCGTGCAGTTCTGGTCACATTACAGAAAAGACATAATTGCTCTGGAGAGAGTATAGAGGAGATTTACAAGAATGTTGCCAGGGTTTGAAAGTTGCAGCTATGAGGAAAGACTGGATCGGCGAGGGTTGTTTTCCTTAGAACAGAGGTGGCTAAGGGGTGACTTAATAGAGGTGCACAAAATTATGAGAGGCCTAGATAGACAGGAAGAACCTGTTTCCCCTCGCGAAAAGGTCAATTACCAGGGGGCACAGACTTAAGGTGATTGGTAGAAGGATTAGAGGGTACATGAGAAAAAGCTTTTTCACCCAGAGTGTGGTGGGTGTCTGGAATTCACTGCCCTGATCAGTGGTGGAGGCAGAAACTGTCAATTCATTTAAAAGGTACCTGGACATGCACCTGAAGTGCTTTAACCAGCAAGGCTATGGACCAGGTGCTGGAAGGTGGGAATAGATCAGACACCTAGCTTTTTTCTCTGGGCAGCACAGACAAGATGGGCTGAATGGCCTCCTTCTATATATCATTTGATGATATTATCTTGCTGAGGTCATTCCCACCTGACAGATTTCTGTTCTAATTAATCTTGCCGGGTGAGATTTCAGACTAGGGTCTCCCATCCTATTACAGCCCTCCCCTTTGTTCTTTTTCTCACCCTCCCTGCCTTTCACTTGTTTAAAACCTATTACATTTCAAACTTTTCCCAGTTCTGATGAAAGGTCACAGACCCGAAACATTAGCTCTGTTTCTCTCTCGACAGATGCTGCCAGACCTGCTGAGTCTTTCCAGCCTTTTCTGTGCTTATTGCAGGTTTAACATAATTCAACAAACACAGTGAATCTTGGGGAAATAAAAAAGTGAATGGTGTTGATAGAGTGAAGGGCTGAAGATAAAGAGCAGACAAATCTGCAGCTGGAATCCTTAGTGTGACTGAGGCTCACCTGCAGTCACTGACAGGGGTACAATGTACCAAAAGGAAGGTCACTGAAATTACATTTCTTTTGTCCAATAAAGACCGGTTTTGTGCTGTTTCTGTGGTAAGATTGACCCCTATACCATATCTCACTGTTCCAGTGGAGCAGTTGAGTCCTATTTGCTCATTCAAGGACAAAAGCATCCAGGATAAAGCAGTCCCATTGACTGGCACCCCATCTACCATTTTAAACATTCACTCCCTCCACCACCAGCACACCATGGTTGCAGGGTGTACCATCTACAAGGAGAAGTGCAGCAACCTTCAACAGCATCTCCCAAACCAGCAACATCTCCCACCTAGAAAAACAAGGCAAAACCACCACCTGCAAGTCACACACCATTCCAACTTTCACAAATATCCAGCACAGACTGGCAATCAAACTCTGCATTTTTATGTCTTTTAACCTCCAGATTCAAATAGTCAAGAGCTAGAGTACATTACAGAGTGTGTGCGTGTGTAAAAGGTAGTGTGTGTGACATGACAGAGTCACATTTCCCACCATACTGAACAGGGGTTCAAAATACATCAAATTCAAGTGAAATATATTTAGGGACCTGAGGGAAAATTAATGAATTATTTAAGAAATGCTGTGTGTCACTGGTACGAATGCTTGATCATGCAGTCAGTCATGTAGTGAAAGGGGAAAGCAGCAGGGTTCCCACTCTTGATCACTGCCTATTGAGTGTCTGCATGTGTATCAGAGACAGGTTCCAGTCACATAGACTGCTACCATTGACCCCTCAGAGTCACATGAATGAACTCTCCAGTAAGGCACTACAACCTATGGCCAGAATATTCCTCACAAGAGTCAGTGTTCTGTTTCAGTGATAGCAGGTGCACCTGATGCAAAGATCATGAGTTTAAATCTGCCTGAGCCCCATAATCCAGGTCAATGCTCTAGTGCTGCTCTGTCAGAGGGGCTGTGCTGCAAAAGATATGACTAAGAGGGGGCGGGGGGGTGGTGGAGAAGGTTCTTCCCAATGCTCCGGAGCCAATATTTAAAATCGATCCACAAGCGTAACCGAGTTTACTGGAGTGAAATGAAATGGAAGGGTTGTGAGGCAACTCACTCCTGTATTGAAGGAAACTGATCTCCTTTGCACTGTTTATATTGTGGTTTGGTGCTGTTTGGTGGAGTCAGTTGCCAGCGTTCGCCAGAGCTGGTGGGCAGCCATAAAGGCGGGGCTAAAGTGTGGCGAGTCGAAGAGACTTAGTAGTTGGCAGGAAAAAAGACAGAGGCGCAAGGGGAGAGCCAACTGTGCAACAGCCCCGACAAACAAATTTCTCTGCAGCACCTGTGGAAGAGCCTGTCACTCTCGAATTGGCCTTTATAGCCACTCCAGGCGCTGCTTCACAAACCACTGACCACCTCCAGGCGCGTATCCATTGTCTCTCGAGACAAGGAGGCCAAAGAAGGTGCCGTTTTGTAATGTTTTTTAAAAAGTTTTTGGGAGTGCTTGCCATTGTAATTCTCCATTCCATTCCCACCCCCTGACCTGTCCTCAGTGTCTAACATTGTTCCAATGGAACATACTTTTGATTCAGCATTTTACAGCTTTCTGCATGTGACAGCGTTCAACAATTTCTGATCACAACCAGTGCTCCCATTCCACCCCCTCCTCCCTCAACACCACAGAGTAGGGGGCCTGGTAATGTTTCTGTTGCTTCTCTTTACACTGTTACAGACCTTCCCTTTTCAATCCTCCCATCTCTTTCCCCGACACATAATTAAAAGCAGATACATCTCTCTCCACAGCTGCTGCCAGACCTGCTGAGTAATTCCACTTTTTAATATCAGAACAAATTAACTGGTGGGAGCTTGCTGTGCATAGATTGACTATATTGCAGAGTATTTCATTGACTGTGAAGTGCTTTGGGATGTCCTGAGGTTGTGAAAGGTGCTATAGAAATGCAAATCTTCAAATGATGAAACCTGTGACTGTTTGACATTTCCCAGACTGATACTGAATCCAAGACTCTGCATGCAGCTAGCCTGAGAGTTACAGAAAGAGGCACTAGGACACCATAGAATCTGCAGCTTTATTGAAGTCTTACATTAACAATCTGATGGAAAAAATTTATCAGGCAACATACAAAAACACTGAATATTTAAATGAGACACAAGAGCAGAATATTACAGCTGGCAGTTTATGTTATGACAGACCTCACCTGGTGAGGGCCCAAAGGCCAGAGACTGGAACAAGGGCTAAAGTTCAGCAGCAATCAGAATTATAAAACTAACTGCAGAACTTCACCTGGAGATCCCATGGAGCAAGGGCTTCCCCCAGGTCCGACTCCCAACACTGGGAAAGAGCTGAAAGTCACAACTGTTGGGAGCAGGGAATGACCCTCATTGCTGGTAGCTCATAGATTACAACGTCCAGCCACACCCACCATAACCATGGCAGTTAGCCAGAAGCACAACTATTCAAATGGGGTGGAATTAATTCAATATTCGTTTCAAATGAGACTATTTTTCATAGAAGTTTGTTTTTAACAATTTCCTGCAGAAGCAAATGTAAAAATACAGTTAGGTTAAAACATTTATTGAGCCCTTTCAAAAGGATTGACTAAGCTTTGAGAAATCTTTGGTGTCAGTATCAAATATAAAAGAGAATTCTGCAAAAGCAGACGGCAGGGAGAGGGAGTGGGTCTACTTGCTGGAGAGCGGGGGGAGGGGGGCAGGGAGAGGGAGTGGGGCTACTTGCTGGAGAGCAGGGGGAGGGGGGCAGGGAGAGGGAGTGGGTCTACTTGCTGGAGAGCGGGGGGAGGGGGGGGCAGAGAGAGGGAGTGGGTCTACTTGCTGGAGAGCGGGGAGTGGGGCAGGGAGAGTGAGTGGGTCTACTTGCTGGAGAGCAGGGGGAGGGGGGCAGGGAGAGGGAGTGGGTCTACTTGCTGGAGAGCGGGGGGAGGGGGGGCAGAGAGAGGGAGTGGGTCTACTTGCTGGAGAGCGGGGGGAGGCGGGCAGGGTCTACTTCCTGGAGAGCAGGGGGAGGGGGGCAGAGAGAGGGAGTGGGTCTACTTGCTGGAGAGCGAAGGGAGGGGGGGCAGAGAGAGGGAGTGGGTCTACTTGCTGGAGAGCGAAGGGAGGGGGGGCAGAGAGAGGGAGTGGGTCTACTTGCTGGAGAGCGGGGAGTGGGGCAGGGAGAGTGAGTGGGTCTACTTGCTGGAGAGCAGGGGGAGGGGGGCAGGGAGAGGGAGTGGGTCTACTTGCTGGAGAGCAGGGGGGTGGGGCAGGGAGAGGGAGTGGGTCTACTTGCTGGAGAGCGGGGGGTGGGGCAGGGAGAGGTAGTGGGTCTACTTGCTGGAGAGCAGGGGGAGGGGGGCAGGGAGAGGGAGTGGGTCTACTTGCTGGAGAGCAGGGGGAGGGGGGAGGCAGAGAGAGGGAGTGGGTCTACTTGCTGGAGAGCAGGGGGGTGGGGCAGGGATAGGGAGTGGGTCTACTTGCTGGAGAGCAGGGGAAGGGGGGCAGGGAGAGGGAGTGGGTCGACTTGCTGGAGAGCAGGGGGAGGGGGGCAGAGAGAGGCAGTGGGTCTACATGCTGGAGAGCGGGGGGTGGGGCAGGGAGAGGGAGTGGGTCTACTTGCTGGAGAGCAGGGGGTGGGGGGCAGGGAGAGGGAGTGGGTCTACTTGCTGGAGAGCAGGGGGTGGGGGGCAGGGAGAGGGAGTGGGTCTACTTGCTGGAGAGCAGGGGGATGGGGGGGGCAGGGAGACGGAGTGGGTCTACTTGCTGGAGAGCAGGGGGAGGGGGGCAGGGAGAGGGAGTGGGTCTACATGCTGGAGAGCAGGGGGAGGGGGGCAGGGAGAGGGAGTGGGGCTACTTGCTGGAGAGCGGGGGGTGGGGGGCAGAGAGAGGGAGTGGGTCTACTTGCTGGAGAGCAGGGGGAGGGGGGCAGGGAGAGGGAGTGGGTCTACTTGCTGGAGAGCAGGGAGAGGGAGTGGGTCTACTTGCTGGAGAGCGGGGGGGGGCAGGGAGAGGGAGTGGGTCTACTTGCTGGAGAGCAGGGGGGGTGGGGCAGGGAGAGGGAGTGGGTCTACTTGCTGGGGAGCAGGGGGAGGGGGGTAGGGAGAGGGAGTAGGTCTAATTGCTGGAGAGCAGGGGGAGGGGGGCAGGAAGAGGGAGTGGGTCTACTTGCTGGAGAGCGGGGGGTGGGGCAGGGAGAGGGAGTGGGTCTACTTGCTGGAGAGCAGGGGGAGGGGGGGCAGGGAGAGGGAGTGGGTCTACTTGCTGGAGAGCAGGGGGAAGGGGGGGCAGGGAGAGGGAGTGGGTCTACTTGCTGGAGAGCAGGGGGAAGGGGGGGCAGGGAGAGGGAGTGGGTCTACTTGCTGGAGAGCAGGGGGGGTGGGGCAGGGAGAGGGAGTGGGTCTACTTGCTGGAGAGCAGGGGGAGGGGGGCAGGGAGAGGGAGTAGGTCTACTTGCTGGAGAGCAGGGGGAGGGGGGCAGGAAGAGGGAGTGGGTCTACTTGCTGGAGAGCGGGGGGTGGGGCAGGGAGAGGGAGTGGGTCTACTTGCTGGAGAGCAGGCGGAGGGGGGGGCAGGGAGAGGGAGTGGGTCTACTTGCTGGAGAGCAGGGGGAAGGGGGGGCAGGGAGAGGGAGTGGGTCTACTTGCTGGAGAGCAGGGGGAGGGGGGCAGGGAGAGGGAGTGGGTCTACTTGCTGGAGAGCAGGGGGGGTGGGGCAGGGAGAGGGAGTGGGTCTACTTGCTGGAGAGCAGGGGGAGGGGGGCAGGGAGAGGGAGTGGGTCTACTTGCTGGAGAGCAGGCGGAGGGGGGGGCAGGGAGAGGGAGTGGGTCTACTTGCTGGAGAGCAGGCGGAGGGGGGGGCAGGGAGAGGGAGTGGGTCTACTTGCTGGAGAGCAGGGGGAGGGGGGGCAGGGAGAGGGAGTGGGTCTACTTGCTGGAGAGCAGGGGGAGGGGGGCAGGGAGAGGGAGTAGGTCTACTTGCTGGAGAGCAGGGGGAGGGGGGCAGAGAGAGGGAGTAGGTCTACTTGCTGGAGAGCGCGGGGTGGGGCAGGGAGAGGGAGTGGGTCTACTTGCTGGAGAGCAGGGGGAGGGGGGGCAGGGAGAGGGAGTGGGTCTACTTGCTGGAGAGCAGGGGGAAGGGGGGGCAGGGAGAGGGAGTAGGTCTACTTGCTGGAGAGCAGGGAGGTGGGGCAGGGAGAGGGAGTGGGTCTACTTGCTGGAGAGCAGGGGGAGGGGGGCAGGAAGAGGGAGTAGGTCTACTTGCTGGAGAGCGGGGGGTGGGGCAGGGAGAGGGAGTGGGTCTACTTGCTGGAGAGCATGGGGGGCAGGTCCATACGACCTGCAGTCTAAGGAGAGTGGGAGTGGGCTGCAGCATGACTGTGGATAGAGAGCCATTTCATGGATGGTATCATTTCTCATCTGCAGCCCAGTGAGTTTTTGTACTGAGAATGTGGCAATAAAAAGGTTAATTTCTTCAGCCAAAGCACCAATGGGTGATCTAGGAAATGATAACTTTTTCATACTGAAGTTCATCCCCTGCAGGTTTGTGCATCTCATATGACAGGGCCTGCTGGAGGTGTCCAGGTCTAGATGGCCCCTGCTGGAGGTGCCCAGGTCTAGATGGCCCCTGCTGGAGGTGCCCAGGCCTGGACAATGCTTGCTGGAGTGAGAAGTCAAAGGGTTGAACTGGGACAGCGTGACTGTAGGAAGTCACTGGGATTTTCATTGGCTCCAGCTCTGGCCGAGAGGACAGTGCAATAGCTTCTTTCTTAATGGAAAAGTTAACTGACTGATTTGTATATTGCAACTCGCTTTTGATGACTGTGGACTGGTATTTTCCCAAACTGGGATACACAGACCCTGAGCTGGGCCATTGCTCATTGGTGGATGACACCAGCCGTCTGGGCAGCAGATGTGGCAGTGAATAGCTGTCAAACTGTTGCTTCATGTAATCAGTCGGTTTCCCGTAAACCAAAGGGTAATTCTGCAAAAATCAAGAAAGAAAAACTTCTGTAAATACAAGCTTCAGAATCACTGATTCACTTTGGCCTTGCACCATGAAATCTTTTGTTATTTAATCTCAACTGCCCTCCACCCTACCCTCCCCTCTTACACTTGCTCAAAACCTATTCCATTTCTAATTTTTCCCAGTTCTGATGAAAGGTCACAGACCTGAAATGTTAACTTTTGTTTCTCTCCCTACAGATGCTGCCAGACTTGCTGAGTATTTCAAGCATTTTCTGTTTTTATGTGGGTTCACTCACCGACTCTTGCAATGACATACACCTGGGGCAGAGATTATGGGCTGGTTTGATAGAAATGTTTAAAGTTATGAAGGAATCATGAAGGGACACAATGCTGTTAGGAAGGGAGATCCAGGATTTTGACCCAGCGACAGTGAAGGAACGGCGATATAGTTCCAAGTCAGGATGGTGTGTGACTTGGAGGGGAACTTGCAGGTGGTGGTGTTCCCATGTATTTGCTGCCCTTGTCCTTCTAGTTGGTAGAGGTCGCGGGTTTGGAATGTGCTGCCTGAGTAGCCTTGGTGCGTTGCTACAGTGCATCTTGTAGCTGGTACACACTGCTGCCACTGTGCGTTGGTGTTGGAGAGAGTGAATGTTTAAGGTGGTAGATGAGGTGCCAAACAGCTTTGTCCTGGATGGTGTCGAGCTTCTTGTGTTGTTGGAGCTGCACTCATCCAGGCAAGTGGAGAGTATTCCATCACACTCCTGACTTGTACCTTGTAGATGGTGGACAGGCATTGGGGAGTCAGGAGGAGAGTTACTCACTGCAGAATTCCCAGCCTCTGACCTGCTCTTGTAGCCCAGCATTTATGTGGCTACTCCAGTTTAATTTCTGGTCAATGGTAACCCCCAGAATGTTGATAGTGGGGGATTCAGCGATGGTAATGCCATTTAATGTCAAGGGGAGATGGTCATTGCTCGGCACTTAAGTGGCAATTTACATTTGCACCACACATCAGCCCAAGCCTGGGTGTTGTCCAAGTCTTGCTGAATCTGGACATGGATTGCTTCAGTATTGGAGGACTTGTCAATAGTGCTGAACATTGTGCGATCATCCGCGAACATCCCCATCTTTGACCTTATGATTGAAGGAAGGTCATTGATGAAGCAGCTGAAGATGGTTGGGCCCAGGACACTACCCTGAGGAACTCTTGCAGTGATGCCCTGGAGCTCAGATGATTGACCTTGAACAACCACAACCATCTTTCTTTGTGCTAGCTATGACTCCAACCAGTGGAGTTTACTGTTTAGAACAAGATTAAATGTGAGAGATCTAGGACATACCAGGAAAAATCTCAACATGGTTGAGTCTGTGGGATGCAGAGATTGAAGCAGAGATCATGTCAACACTCAATATGCTGATCTGGAATGAGAACTCACTTTCTCACTCTATACACACGCAGCCTGACCTGCTGAGTATTTCTAATGTTTTCTGTTTATATTTCAGCATTTAATAGGTGGGATGGTTGGAGGAATAAAGGGGTCTGGGAACAGGACAGGTTTTGGGATTAAGACATTGCTCCTGTTTGAGTCAAATATCCTGTTGTAATCCTCATCTTTCGATTAGGCCATCCGGACTCATCCCTTTGCCTTTTGTTCCAGGACATCCGTGTCACTTAGTCTCTCCTGCCCTTCCCTCCGGTTCTTCCCGCTTCCCCCCTTTCACTTGCTCAAAGACTATTATATTTCTAATCTTTGCTGGTCTGTTGAAAGGTCACAGACCCTGATGTTAACTCTGCTTCTCTCCACAGATGCTGCCAGACCTGTGTGTATTTTCAGCACTGTTTTTATTTCAGATTTCCAACATTCCAGTATTTTGCTTTTATTTTATTAACCTGTTGTAATCTGTGCAATTCTTTCAAACTTGCTGCTGTTCCTCACCTGGACATCTGGAGGTTCTCAAAAAAAGAATTATGTCTGCAGTAACGTCCTAAGTTTACTGTTTGCTTTGCAATTTAACTGTTTGTCCAAATAAACAATGATGCAGAAGGAACACTGGACCCCCTCCCAAAAACATTACCTGGTGTACTGTTCCACCGGACACCCTCAGTGCCTCGTGAACTCAGTCAGTGCAGCAAAGTTTTGCACTATGGATGGTTACACATGAACTCACCTGTGACAGGTCCGCTTGTAGGAAGCCGATTTGAGGGCCAGCAATTGGTTCTTTCAGAATGCGTTTCACTTTCATACGACGATTCTGAAACCAGGTCTTCACCTAAAATAAAAATCAATTTCTTTATAACAGACTCTGTCTGTCAGAACTGCCCCAAAGTGATACCATAAATCCCTGTACTAGCAGGGCACACCCAGTCACAGCTCTACATTCCTGGTGCATGGGAGGGCAGGAAGGAATATTAAAATACTAATTACACAAACACATCTCCTCCAACAAGAAGTGTGAAGTGATATATTTTGGTAGGAAGAATGAGGAGAGGCAATATAAAATGAAAGATACAATTCTAAAGAGGGTGCAGGAGCAGAGGGACCTGGGGATATGTGAAGAAATCATTGAAGGTAGCAGAGCAGGTTGAGAAAACAAATAAGGCATACAGGACCCTGGGCTTTATAAATCAAGGCATAGACTTGCAGGGCTACAGGGATCAAGTGGGAGAATGGGACTGACTGGATAGCTCCATGGAGAGCCAGCACAGACTCAATGGGCCGAACTGCCTTCTTCTATGCTGTAAATGATGAGTACAAAAGCAAGGAAGTTATGGTGAACTTTTTTTTTTAAACTCTGGTTCGGCCTCAACTGGAGTACTATGTTCAATTCTGGGCACCTCACTTTAGGAAGGATGTGACGGCTTTAGAGAAGGTGCAAAAAAGATTTACGAGAATGGTTCTGGAGATGAGAAACTTCAGTTACTTGGATAAATTGGGGAAACTGGGGCTGTTCTCTTCAGAGAAGAAAAGTTTGAGGGGAGATTTAATAGGTGTTCAAAATCATGAGGGGTCTGGACAGAGTAGGGAGGGAGAAACTATTTCCATTGGCAGAAGATCAAGACCCAGATGACATCAATTTAAGATAAATGTCAACAGAACCAAAGGGAACACGAGGAAAAACTTTTTTAAAAAAATACTGCGAGTGGTTAGGATCTTGAATGCACTGCCTGAGTGTGCGCTGGAGGCAGATTCAATTGTGGCTTTCAAAAGAGAATTGGATAATTATTTGTAGAGAAAAAATCTGCAGGGCTATGGGGAAAAGACAGGGGAGTGGGACTAGCTGAGTTGGCATGGACGCAAGGGCCAAATGACTTCCCTGGGTCCTATATACATTCTCTGATTCTAACAAACCAGCACCAAGGATTTCCAAAACACATCCAGAAGGAATAAGATCAAAAATAGGAACAGCTCTTTCGGCCCTTGGAGCAGGAGTAGGCCATTCGGCCCCTCAGTTCAATTAGATCATGGCTAAACTTCTACATCAACTCCACTTTCCTGCCCTACACCCTTATCCCTCCATTCCGTTTGTGCCCAAAAATCTATCAACCTCAGCCTTGAATAAACTCAACAACTGAGCATCCACAACCCCCTGGGGTAGAGAAGTCCAAAGATACACAACTCAGGAGTAAAGAAATTTCTCCGGTTCTCCATTGAAAATGGCCGATTCTTTATCCAGAGACTATGCCTCCTAGTTCCAGACTCTCCAGCAAGGGAGAAAGAGCGAGCTCTTAGCATCTACCCTGTCAAGCCCAGTAAGGATTTTATATGTTTCAATGAGATTACCTTTCATTCTTCTATTCAGAAAATCAAAAATTAACCTTTTAACTAAAGATGGTTCATGGCGCCATGGATCAGAGCAAGAAACTGTGGTAAATTTCAGACTTATTTCACAGGAAAGTTAACCCTCCTGCCCCAGTCATGACTCGCTTCTCTTCAGTAACTCATGCAAGTGGCTGCTAAAACCTGACATTTGATCCCCAACCTCCTTGTTTCGAGAGACAATGGGTAAGCGCCTGGAGGTGGTCAGTGGTTTGTGGAGCAGCGCCTGGAGTGGCTATAAAGGCCAATTCTAGAGTGACAGACTCTTCCACAGGTGCTGCAGATAAAATTGGTTGTTGGGGCTGTTACACAGTTGGCTCTCTCCTTGCGCTTCTGTCTTTTTTCCTGCCAACTACTAAGTCTCTTCAACTCCCCACACTTCAGCCCCGCCTTTATGGTTGCCTGCCAGCTCTGGCGATCGCTGGCAACTGACTCCCACAACTTGTTGTCAATGTCACAGGACTTCATGTCGCGTTTGCAGACGTCTTTAAAGCGGAGACATGGACGGCCGGTGGGTCTGATACCAGTGACGAGCTCGCTGTACAATGTGTCCTTGGGGATCCTGCCATCTTCCATGCGGCTCACATGGCCAAGACATCTCAAGCGTCGCTGACTCAGTAGGGTGTATATGCTGGGGATGTTGGCCGCCTCGAGGAGTTCTGTGTTGGAGATACGGTCCTGCCACCTGATGCCAAGGATTCTCCGGAGGCAGCGAAGATGGAATGAATTGAGACGTCGCTCTTGGCTGACTTATGTTGTCCAGGTAGGAGAAACTAGGAACAGAAAATGGTACTGTACAATCTTTTACATGAGAGAGCAAACACCTTGTTTTGACATCTCATCTGAAAGGCAGCACTGGGACTGTCAGCCTGGATTATATGCTCAATTCTCTAATTGACTGAGGTGAGAGTTTACCCAGAGCCACAGCTTCTTGGGCAGTGGTTTGTAAAGCCTGTACTCCAGTATTTTCAGACTCCCAGTGCAAGCTTCAGACTCTGGCCTTAGGTGCTAAGCAGCTCATCAGCAGAACAAAGGCACCAGCGGCTCCAGTAGGTCTGACAGGAGGGAAGTGTGAAAGATTTGTGCCCTATTCAGAGCGTGGTAGTTAACACTCCATTTATACATCTTTAACCTGGAGTACATTACAAAAAAGAGTCTTCACATAACACAGCCTAAATACAAAAGGTCAAATCATTCCCATAATGGGCATGACTCAGAGAATTACACATGAAATCATTGAAACTAACATTCCAGAAGTTTCTCCCTCTTACACAGTAACGTTGCATGTTCTCCTAAATTGGAGTTTCCCGGCTTATTTTACAGAAACATGAACTGCCGGAAGGACTCAGCACCAGCTCACTGGGATCTAACTCATCCTTGGGATACTGTTCACATGCCTACTCCAAGCAAAATCCTGCAGGTGCTGAAAGATCAGCAGTAAACACCGAATGCTAGAAACACTCAGCAGGTCAGGCAGCATCTGTGAAAAGAGCTGCTGTGTATTTTCCAGTTTTAATTTCTGCTGTTGTGAATGCCTGGCCTGGGGACCAGGTGAACAGCACTTCCCAACCATGATTCGAAAGGTGGTAGAGCAGTTAAGCTGCTCTCCCAGCACTGGTACAGGCCTCCTGTTCAATTGGGTGGGAGAACAAAACACAAATACCAGCAAACAAGCTGTGCAATGTACTGTACACACCTTTCAGTGCATGTACTGCATAACCCATGCTGTGTATACCCCATGCATGTACTGTACTGTAGAACAATACAGCACAAAAGGCAGCCATTTGACCCACTGTATCTGTGCTGGCTGTTTAAAAGAGCTATCCAGTTAGTCCCACAACCCCCTGCTCTTTCCCCCAAAACCCTGGAAATGTTTCTCCTTCAAGTATTTATCCAATTCCCTTTTGAAAGTTATTGAATCTGCTTCCACCGCCCTTTCAGGCAGCGCATTCCAGATCACAACAACTCACTGTGAAAAAAACATTCTCATCTCCCTCTCTGGTTCTTTTACTGATTATCTTCAATCTGTGTCCCTCTGGTTACTGACCCTCCTGCCACTGGAAACACTTTCTCCTTATTTACTCTATCAAAACCCCTCATGATTTTGAACACCTCTATTACATGGTCACAAGTCTATGCAGGTAAAGCAATAAGGGGATAAAAGCAAAATACTGCAGATGCTGGAAATCTGAAATAAAAACAAGAAATGCTGGAACCACTCAGCAGGTCTGGCAGCATCTGTGAAAAGAGAAGCAATAAGGGGATCTTGGGCCAAGTCAAAATGAAGAACCCGTACAACACACATCATTAAGATATAGTCTCAGCAGCATCCCTAAATCTCAAAGCCCATTATTCCCCCAGCTCTCCACCGCCGCTGCCCCCCCCACCCCCCCCGCCCACACACACACACACACTGCGGCTGCACTGGTGCTGTGTTATTTACAAAGTGTTTCAGAGTACAGGGATAATGTGAAGAATCAGCCTATTCATGGGTCTGCAGTTTGGCTGCTCCCCATAGGCACACATTACCTGCTGACTGCTCAGTCCCAGCGCATTCCCCAGGTCCTGCCGTTCTGATGCAGAGACATATCTCTGCAGCTGAAAGCGCTGCTGAAGAACCCGTAGTTGCTCAGCACTGAAGGTTGTCCGGCCTTTATATTTCTTTGATACGGATTTCTCACTCGAGTTCCTCTCCTCTACAGAATGTAACCAAGAGTCTCCACTGGTATTGAAGCTTTCCAAATCATTCTGGGAATCTGCCTCAGATAGCATAATGCTGGGAGCTGGAAGGAATGAGAGACTAATTGAAGACCATTCCCAAACAACAGTGTGTTACACATTTTCAACATTAAATGCAAGTTTCTCTCACCACTTCTCTCACATCCACCCCACCACCAATTTTTATGCTGCTTGTCCAACATCCATAGAGTCATAAAACCTTACAGCACAGAAACAGGCCCTAGGGCCCAACGCAACTGTGCCGACCATCAAGCACCCATCCAAAACTAATCCCACTTCCCCGCACTTGGCCCGTAGCCTTGTATGGTATGGCATTTCAAGTGCTCATCTAAATACTTTTTAAATGTTGAGGGTTCCTAACTCTACCACCCCTTCAGGCAGTGTGTTCCAGATCCCAACCACACCCGGGTGAAAAATGTTTTCCTCAACTCCCCTCTAAACCTCTTGCCCCTTACCTTAAATCTATGTCCCCCGGTTATTGACCTCTCCACTAAGGGAAAAAGTCTCTTCCTATCTATCCTATCAATGTACACCTCAGTCATGTCCCCCCTCAGCCTTCTCCACGCCAAGGAAAAGAACACCAGCCTACCCAGTCTCTCTTCATAGCTGAAATGCTCCAGCCCAGGCAACATCCTGGAGAATCTCCTCTGCACCCTCTCCAGTGCAATCACATCCTTCCTATAATGTGGTGACCAAAGCTGTACACAGTACTCCAGCTGTGGCCTAACTAGCATTTTATACAGCTCCATCATAACCTCCCTGCTCTTATATTCTATGCCTCGGCTAATAAAGGCAAGTATCCCATATACCTTCCTAACCACCTTATCTACCTGTGCTGCTGCCTTCAGTGATCTATGGCCAAGCACCCCAAGGTCCTTCTGTAGTCCCTAGGGTCCTACCATCCATTGTATATTCTCTTGCCTTGTTAGTCCTCCCAAAGTGCATCACCTCACACTTCTCAGGATTAAACTCCATTTGCCACAGCTCCGCCCATTTTACCAGCCCATCTATATTGTCCTGTAATCTAAGGCTTTCCTCCTCACTATTTACGACACCACCAATTTTCGTGTCATCTGCGAACTTACTTATCATACCTCATATATTCACGTTAAATCATTAATGTACACTACAAACAGCAAGGGTCCCAGCACCAATCCCTGCGGTACACCACTGGTCACAGGCCTCCATTCGCAAAAACAACCCTCGACCATCACCCTCTGCCTCCTGCCACTAAGCCAATTTTGGATCCAATTTGCCAAATTGCCCTGGATCCCATGGGCTCTTACTTTCTTAACCAATCTCCCAATGACCTTATCAAAAGCCTTACTGAAGTCCATGCAGACTACATCAACTGTTTTACCCTCATCTACACTTCTAGTCACCTCCTCGAAAAATTCAATCAAATTTGTTAGACACGATCTCCCCCTGACAAAGCCATACTGACTAACCCTGATTAATCCCTGCCTCTCCAAGTGGAGATTAATCCTGTCTCAGAATTTTTGCCAATAATTTCCCTACCACTGACATTAGACTCACAGGCCTGGAATTACCTGGTTTATTCCTGTTACCCTTCTTGAACAATGGTACCACATTCGCTGTCCTCCAGTTCTCTGGTACCTCTCCTGTGGCCAGAGAGGATCTGAAAGTTTGTGTCAGAGTCCCTGCTATCTCTTCCCTTGCCTCACATAACAGCCTGGGATACATCTCATCTGGGCCTGGGGATTTATCCACCTTTAAGCCCGCTGATACAGCTACTACTTCCTCCTTTTCAATGCTAATTTGATCAAGTATATCACAATCCCCCTCCCTGATCACTACACCTACATCGTCCCTCTCCATAGTCAGGCACAGATGAAAAGTAATCGTTCAAAACCTCACCCTATGTCCTCCGGCTCCACACACAGATTGCCTTACATCTCTAATGGGCCCCACTTTTTCCCTGGTTATCTTCTTGCCTCTAACATACTTATAAAACACCTTGGGATTTTCCTTTATCTTGTCTGCCAGTGATTTTACGTGCCCCCTCTTTGCTCTAATTACTTTAAGTACTCCCCTACACTTTCTACACTCCTCTTGGGCCTCGAGTACTGGAGGAACAAAACTTTTCAGCAATTAAATATTGGGAAGGCTGAAGCCATTGTCTTCAGTCCCATATCCAAACTCTGTTCCCTAGCTACCAACTCCATCCCTCTGCCTGGCAACAGTCGGAGACTGAATCAGATAGTTTGTAACCTTGGTGTCATTTGATCCTGTGCGGATTTTCCAACCCCATATTGTCTCCATCACCAAGTCTGCCCATTTCCACCTCCATAACATTGCTTATCTATGTACCTGCCTCAGTTCACCTGTTACTGAAACCCTCATTCTTGCCTTCAGTTTCACCAGACTTGAATATTCCATTGCTTTCCTGGGGAGCCTCCCACCTTCCATGAACTTCATCTCAACCAAAACTCTGCTGCCTGCATCCTAACTCCCTCCAAGTTCTGTTCATACATCATCAACCTACATTGGAGTCACAATTTTGTTTTACATTCATGGGATGTGGGCATCGCTGGCTAGGCCAGCATTTATTGCCCATCCCTAATTGCCCTTGAGAAGGTGGTGGTGAGCTGCCTTCTTGAACCGTTGCAGTCCATGTGGGGTAGGTACACCCACAGTGCTGTTAGGAAGGGAGTTCCAGGATTTTGACCCAGCGACAGTGAAGGAACGGCGAAAGAGTTCCAAGTCAGGATGGTGTGTGACTTGGAGGGGAACTTGCAGGTGGTGGTGTTCCCATGCATTTGCTGCCCTGGTCCTTCTAGTTGGTAGAGGTTGCGGGTTTGGAAGGTGCTGTCTAAGGAGCCTTTTTTGCATTGCTGCAGTGCATCTTGTAGATGGTACACACTGCTGCCACTGTGCGTCAGTGGTGGAGGGAGTGAATGTTTGTAGATGGGGTGCCAATCAAGTGGGCTGCTTTGTTCTGGATGGTGTCGAGCTTCTTGAGTGTTGTTGGAGCTGCACCCATCCAGGCAAGTGGAGAGTATTCCATCACACTCCTGACTTGTGCCTTGTAGATGGTGGACAGGCTTTGGGGAGTCAGGAGGTGAGTTACTCGCCTCAGGATTCCTAGCCTCTGACCTGCTCTTGTAGCCACGGTATTTATATGGCTACTCCAGTTCAGTTTCTGGTCAATGGTATCCTATAGGATGTTGATAATGGGGGATTCAGCAATGGTAATGCCATTGAATGTCAAGGGGAGATGGTTATATTCTCTCTTGTTGGAGATGGTCATTGCCTGGCACTTGTGTAGCGCGAATGTTACTTGCCACTTATCAGCCCAAGCCTGGATATTGTCCAGGTCTTGCTGCATTTCTACACTGACTGCTTCAGTATCTGAGGAGTCACGAATGGTGAACATTGTGCAATCATCAGCGAACATCCCCACCTCTGACCTTATGATTGAAGAAAGGTCATTGATGAAGCAGCTGAAGATGGTTGGGCCTAGGACACTACCCTGAGGAACTCCTGCAGTCATGTCCTGGAGCTCAGATGATTGTCCTACAAGAGAAGGGGCAGTATTAGACCTAATCCTAGGGAATGAAGCTGGACAAGTGGTAGAAGTATCAGAGGGTGAGCATTTTGGGGATACTGATCATAACTCTAAAGATTTAAGGTAGTTATGGAAAAGGACAAAGACGGGCCAGAAATAAAAGGTACTGAATTGGGGGAAGGCCGATTTCAATTTGATAAAACAGGATCTGGCCAAAGTGGACTGGGAGCAGCTACTTGTAGGAAAGTCTACATCGGACCATTACAAGAGGCCATTTCAAAGGGAATGTAAGAGTCAGCCATATTGCTGTGGGTCTGGAGTCACATGTAGGCCAGACCAGGTAAGGACAGCAGATTTCCTTCCCTAAAGGACATTAGTGAACCAGATGGGTTTTTTTTACAACAAATCGACAATGGTTTCATGGCTATCATTAGACTAGCTTTTTAATTCCACATTTTTTATTAATTAAATTCAAATTCCACCTTCTGCTGTGGTGGGATTTGAACCCATGTCCCCTGAGAAATACCCTCAGCTTCAGATCAGAATCCAGTCATGTCTGGAATATATAAAAGGAGGGAGATCAGATAACTAGCCTTACTCTCAATCTAGTCTCAAGCAGTAAGGCAGGAAGCCATGTGAAGCCTGTGCCCTGGGACTGCACCTCAGTCAGTCAATATCCTCAGGAGAGACATGAGAAAACAGGAGGAAGGTGGTGTCAATCTCTTGCACCAGGATCAGATGCCACAGTTGTATCCTGGGAGAATCGTCAGATTCAGTTACCAGATTCACATCTGAATCTGCTTTGAGAGAGATTTAATTTCTGTGGCCTCTGAGTGCTGACCTGAACTGCTTCACGAGTGGCCTAATCCAGAACAAGTAGGGACCCACTCAGGTTCCCAAGCCCTCACTGCGTGGATTCCTAACTATCCTTAGCCACAGACGCAGAGACTCCTGTTGCCACTTCTTTCACCACAAAACCCACGTCACTGGTCTCAGAAAAGTCTCTCTGTTCTGAAGAATATTCATAGCCACAATTTCCGACAGATTATGGAGATACACCAGCTGCACAAAAACATAATGCACATTAGATCTGTCTAAAGATACTTCGGCAGCTGCATTAAGAACCCCTAACATTGTCCAACACCCAAGATCTTTTTGTGTCTCGACCCCATTTAGACTTATGCAATAGTTTAAATTGACCAATTTTCCCCTTTCCTTCTGGCAGTGAGAAGGTTGGTGGCGGGTGGGGGAGGGGGGAGACTCGAGAAGGTGCTGACTCATTCAGTAGGTGCCGGGTATTATCAGCATTTCACCCGAGTTGGAACATCTTGGGACATTTTATTGTATTCAAAAAGTGTTATCTAAATACAAATGGTCATTGTTGTGTGGTCACTCTAAATGGCAATGAGAGTCAGTGGGGCAATTGCTCTCTGGTCAAGGGCACTGGACAGTAAACACAGTTATTACCTTCTCCTCATTAGCCCCAAGTATCAGGAACAACTTCTGCCCTGATTGAAGTTGTGATCTTCTGCATCAATACAGGAACATGATGAAGATCTTTCATGTTTAGTTCTTTCTTGATGCATCAGCAGCAAAGGCATCAGCTCTTCCTGCGGTGGGATGTGACGTCCCCTCAGCGCATTATTGCTGTTACTTTGGAAAATTCATATTAAAACAGAGTAGAACTGTCCTGTAATACTCATCAAGGCTCAGCTGGCAGAGTCTTAAGAGGTCGAATGTTCTATTCCTGTCCCTATGTTTCTCAGTGTGTACTAAATCGACAAGCATACTGAGGGAGTGCTGCACTGTTGGAGGTGCCACCTTTCATTTGTTGAAGATTCCATGGCACTTTTGGAAGAGTAGAAAAGTTCTCCTGGTGCCCTTGCCAATATTAAATAAGGAATATGCAATAGATTTTCAGAAGGCATTCAATAACGTGTCTCCCAAGAAGCTTGTTGGAAAAATACATGCATACAATCAAAGAGGAAGTCTAACAGTGTGAATAGAAGTTATTTGAGTTGACAGGGAGCAAAAATTATTTTCATGGTCTTGCTGAGATTGGAAGTGTCATACCCCAGGTCTATTTTTTGGATACTTAAAATCAATGATTTGGACTAGAGTACAAGGTGCAGAATATTTAAATACAATAGTGAGGAGGACGAGTGTTCAAATATTCAACTCCCGGCAAATATTTAAACATAAAAGGCCAGCAATGTTTGGGATTTATAAACAGGGATATTGGTAAGGCCAGTTATCGTGCTGGGTGCAGTTTTGGTGTAGTCATCAAAGAGATAAAGTTATAGGCCGTGGGTGGGACACACCAGGATGCTGCTAATGAGAAATTATAGTTATAAAGAGAGAGATTGAGTCTGCTTGCACTGAAGTAAAGAAGACCAAGAGATTTGAGAGGGTTTTTTTTGACAGAGTGAGCAGAGAAAGACTATTTTCTAAGGTTGGGGAATCAGTAACAAGGGAGCAAGAGTGAGGAGAGGGGTGATAGAACATAGAACATAGAACATTACAGCGCAGTACAGGCCCTTCAGCCCTCGATGTTGCGCCGACCTGTGAAACCATCTGACCTACACTATTCCATTTTCATCCATATGTCTATCCAATGACCACTTAAATGCCCTTAAAGTTGGCGAGTCTACTACTGTTGCAGGCAGGGCGTTCCACGCACTTACTACTCTGAGTAAAGAAACTACCTCTGACATCTGTCCTATATCTATCACCCCTCAACTTAAAGCTATGTCCCCTCGTGTTTGCCATCACCATCCGAGGAAAAAGGCTCTCACTATCCACCCTGTCCAACCCTCTGATTATCTTATATGTCTCTATTAAGTCACCTCTTCTCCTCCTTCTCTCTAACGAAAACAACCTCAAGTCCCTCAGCCTTTCCTCATAAGACCTTCCCTCCATACCAGGCAACATCCTAGTAAATCTCCTCTGCACCTTTTCCAAAGCTTCCACATCCTTCCTATAATGCGGTGACCAGAACTGCACGCAATACTCCAGGTGCGGCCGCACCAGAGTTCTGTACAGCTGCAGCATGACCTCGTGGCTCCTAAACTCGATCCCCCTACTAATAAAAGCTAACACACCATATGCCTTCTTAACAGCTCTATTAACCTGGGTGGCAACTTTCAGGGATTTATGTACCTGGACACCAAGATCTCTCTGCTCATCTACACTACCAAGAATCTTCCCATTAGCCCAGTATTCTGCAATCCTGGTACTCCTTCCGAAGTGAATCACCTCACACTTTTCCGCATTAAACTCCATTTGCCATCTCTCAGCCCAGCTCTGCAGCCTATCTATGTCCCTCTGTAACCTACAACATCCTTCGGCACTATCCACAACTCCACCGACCTTCGTGTCATCTGCAAATTTACTAACCCACCCTTCTACACCCTCATCCAGGTCATTTATAAAAATGACAAACAGCAGTGGCCCCAAAACAGATCCTTGCGGTACACCACTAGAAACTATACTCCAGGATGAACATTTACCATCAACCACCACCCTCTGTCTTCTTTCAGCTAGCCAATTTCTGATCCAAAGCTCTAAATCACCTTCAACCCCATACTTCCGTATTTTCTCAATAGCCTACCGTGGGGAACTTTATCAAACGCCTTACTGAAATCCATATACACCACATCCACGGCTTTACCCTCATCCACCTGTTTGGTCACCTTGTCAAAAAACTCAATAAGGTTTGTGAGGCACGACCTACCCTTCACAAAACCGTGCTGACTATCTCTAATGAACTTATTATTTATTTATTTATTTATTTAGAGATACAGCACTGAAACAGGCCCTTCGGCCCACCAAGTCTGTGCCGACCAACAACCACCCATTTAAACTAACCCTGCAGTAATCCCATATTCCCTACCACCTACCTCCACTAGGGGCAATTTACAACGGTCAATTTACCTATCAACCTGCAAGTCTTTGGCTGTGGGAGGAAACCGGAGCACCCGGAGGAAACCCACGCAGACACAGGGAGAACTTGCAAACTCCACACAGGCAGTACCCAGAATCGAACCCGCATCCCTGGAGCTGTGAGGCTGCGGTGCTAACCACTGCGCCACTGGATTATAAATCCTATCTCTTATAACCTTTTCCAACATTTTACCCACAACCGAAGTAAGGCTCACAGGTCTATAATTACCAGGGCTGTCTCTACTCCCCTTCTTGAACAAGGGGACAACATTTGCTATCCTCCAGTCTTCCGGCACTATTCCTGTCGACAATGACGACATAAAAATCAAGGACAAAGGCTCTGCAATCTCCTCCCTGGCTTCCCAGAGAATCCTAGGATAAATCCCATCTGGCCCAGGGGACTTATCTATTTTCACACTTTCCAAAATTGCTAACACCTCCTCCTTGTGAACCTCAATCCCATCTAGCCTAGTAGTCTGCATCTCAGTATTCTCCTCGACAACATTTTCTTTCTCCACTGTAAATACTGACGAAAAATATTCATTTAACACTTCCCCTATCTCCTCCGATTCCACACACAACTTCCCACTACTATCCTTGATTGGCCCTAACCTATCTCTAGTCATTCTTTTATTCCTGATATACCTATAGAAAGCCTTAGGGTTTTCTTTGATCCTATCCACCAATGACTTCTCGTATCCTCTCCTTGCTCTTCTTATCTCTCCCTTTAGATCCTTCCTGGCTAGCTTGTAACTCTCAAGCGCCCTAACTGAGCCTTCACGTCTCATCCTAACATAAGCCTTCTTCTTCCTCTTGACAAGCTCTTCAACTTCTTCAGTAAACCACGGCTCCCTCGCTCGACAACTTCCTCCCTGCCTGACAGGTACATACTTATCAAGGACACGCAGTAGCTGCTCCCTGAATAAGCTCCACATTTCGATTGTGCCCATCCCCTGCAGTTTCCTTCCCCATCCTACGCATCCTAAATCTTGCCTAATCACATCATAATTTCCTTTCCCCCAGCTATAATTCTTGCCCTGCTGTATATGCCTGTCCCTGCCCATCGCTAAGGTAAACCTAACCGAATTGTGATCACTATCACCAAAGTGCTCACCAACTTCTAAATCTAACAGCTGGCCGGGTTCATTACCCAGTACCAAATCCAATGTGGCATCGCCCCTGGTTGGCCTGTCTACATACTGTGTCAGAAAACCCTCCTGCACACACTGGACAAAAACAGACACATCTAAAGTACTCGAACTATAGTATTTCCAGTCAATATTTGGAAAGTTAAAGTCCCCCATAACCACTACCCTGTTACTCTCGCTCCTGTCAAGAATCATCTTTGCTATCCTTTCCTCTACATCTCTGGAACTATTTGGAGGTCTATAGAAAACTCCCAACAGGGTGACCTCTCCTCTCCTGTTTCTAACCTCGGCCCAGACTACCTCAGTAGACGAGTCCTCAAACGTCCTTTCTGCCGCTGTAATACTTTCCTTGATTAACAATGCCACACCCCCCCTCTTTTACCATCTTCTCTGTTCTTAGTGAAACATCTAAATCCCGGAACCCGCAACATCCATTCCTGTCCCTGCTCTACCCATGTCTCTGAAATGGCCACAACATCGAGATCCCAGGTACCAACCCATGCTGCAAGCTCACCCACCTTATTCCGGATGCTCCTGGCGTTGAAGTAGACACATTTTAAACCAAGCTCTTGCTTGCCAGTGCCCTCTTGTGTCCTTATAACCTTATCCCTGACCTCACTACTCTCAACATCCTGCACACTGGAACTACAATTTAGGTTCCCATCCCCCTGCTGAATTAGTTTAAACCCCCCCGAAGAGCACTAGCAAATCTCCTCCCCAGGATATTGGTACCCCTCTGGTTCAGGTGAAGACCATCCTGTTTGTAGAGGTCCCACCTACCCCAGAAAGAGCCCCAATTATCCAGGAAACCAAAACCCTCCCTCCTACACCATCCCTGCAGCCACGTGTTCAACTCCTCTCTCTCCCTATTCCTCACTTCGCTAGCACGTGGCACGGGCAACAACCCAGAGATAACAACTCTGTTTGTTCTCGCTCTAAGCTTCCACCCTAGCTCTCTGAATTTCTGCCTTAAATCCCCATCTGTCTTCCTACCTATGTCATTGGTGCCTATGTGTACCAAGACTTGGGGCTGCTCCCCCTTGAGGATCCCAAAAACACGATCCGAGACATCACGTACCCTGGCACCTGGGAGGCAACACAGCAACCGTGAGTCTCTCTCGTTCCCACAAAACCTCCTATCTGTTCCCCTAACTATGGAGTCCCCAATGACTACTGCTCTGCTCCTCTTACCCCTTCCCTTCTGAGCAACAGGGACAGACTCTGCGCCAGAGACCTGTATCCCATTGCCTACCCCTGGTAAGTCGTCTCCCCCAACAGTATCCAAAATGGTATACCTGTTGTTGAGGGAAACGGCCACAGGGGATCCCTGCACTGCCTGCTGGTTCCCTCTCCTTCCCCTGACGGTTAGGAGAGATTGAGCTTTGCCAGCCTCCTGTGCTGTAAGCATTCTATTACTGGCTGAAGCAGAGACCATTGCATCTATTAGGGGATAATGAGATATTTGAAGCAGCAAAGATACAGGGCTACATAGAGAGTGAGAGTACAGCACTGGGATAAGACACAATGGGTCAAATAGCCACCTATGTTGTGCTGCCCTTCACAGCTGAATAGCCCGCTGTCACTCAACTGTTTAAATTCACCCATGAATGGTCATGGGTAAAGTAATGCACGGAGATCAATGGCTGCAGACCCTCCCTCCCCACGGGTCCCCCTCCCCACTGACCCTCCAGCCCACCCCCGCCATCAAATATTTTGTGCCTTCGGTAGAGAAGGGAATTAATCAGAGCCCTGTTCCCTGATTTTAATTCTATTTAAATTGTTGTGGCAATTGCTCTTGTTGAAAATATGTGATTACTCAGTTCCCTGGCTTTCATCCTGAATTTAGTGGGAGCCTCTGGTCTACAGGTACTGCTGAATCCCATCTGGTGCTCACTCTGGTGTCAGGTTGCTGGTTTGGCTGCAGCCATCATGAGGCAGCTGTACCTGCTGTGGGGCAGTGGGTCAGTCCTGCACCTCCCATATGCAGGTATTGGTTATATCTTGGTTAGTGAAGGGCCAACAGGGATGTTAAAAGCCCCACTGACAAAGACTTCAGAACAGAAAACCCAGCAGCTTTGAGAAGATCCTTGCTGCACCTGAACCCATACCCCAGTTCCTTCCAGAAAGGACATTGTCCCACATACTGGCACCCAGAATGAGATCTCCAGAAAGCTTCCCAACACTGGGACCAGTTCAAAAACCCGGAGTGAGAAACTTCCTCCGCAATAAATACGCCAGCAGTCCCATTATAACATGTCATTGCCTGTAAAAGCACTCTGGCATGTCCCAAAGCAGAGAGAGTCAAATCTCTCTTTGTTCTGTTTATTCCACTGTGGTTTCTAGCACAGTAAGTGGAGCGGGCTCCACTGAAGGAGCTCCTTGTATACAAAGGGACACCGCGTTTAGCTCAAACAATGCGAATGGACTCTCCTAGCCCAGTATAATTAGCTGCTCACCGTCTGTTCATCTCCAACAAGTTGAAATTATTATGAGAAGGGGTCGACAGTCAGGACTCATCCATATCCGGCACAGGCACGATGGGCTGAACGGCCTCCTTCTGTGCTGTATTATTCCATTTAACCCTTCCCAAATGGTGTAAGGTTCCGTCCAGTTCCCTGGGCCCCTCCAGCCTTGCCTCAGTAACTCACCTTCCCCCATTGAGCAGCAGGATGCAGTGCTGCTGTCCTCAGTCTGCTCGACCTCGGCCTCCGCTGGCTCAGAGAAGGAAACTTTCTGATACTGTTCCGGCCAGTAATCCACAGCAGCAGCAGCACAGAGAGGGTTCAAACTGGTATCTGTGTACAGGAGCATGATGTTAGCTCAGTGAGAAATTGAGAGAAGTAGCCAGTGGGAGTGAGGATAATTTACCCGAGACTGTCGAACACTAACTGGGCTCTGCACAGGGCGAAGAATGAACGCATCGCTGTTAAACCATTAAATTCTTCTCCAAATTGGAAAATTTATCCCAATAGCCGGTGGAGCACCAGTTACCAGAGAAGTATAGAATGATAAAGAAAGGAGGCCATTCGGCCCATCTTGCCTAGGTCCACTTTTCTGCTCTTTCCTAATAATCTCACCGTTTCAATTATTTATCCAATTTTGAAAGTTACTATTGAACTATAGAACAATTACAGCACAGAAGGAGGCCATTCAGCCTGTCGTGTCTGTGCCAGCCGGAAGAAAAACTAGCCGCCCAATCTAATGCCACCTTCCAGCCCCTGGTCCATAGCCTTGTCAGTTAGAGCACTTCAGGTGCAGGTCCAGGTACCTTTTAAAAGAATTGAGGGTTTCTGTCTCCACCACTGTCCCTGGCAGTGAATTCCAGACACCCACCACACTCTGGGTGAAAAAAAAACAGAAAGCAGTTGAGGCCAAAACATTGTATGTTTTCAAGAAGGAGTTAGATATAGCTCTTGGGTCTAAAGGGATCAAAGGATATGGGGAGAAAGCAGGATCCGGTTACTGAGTTGCATGATCAGCCATGATCATAATGAATGGCGCAGCAGGCTCGAAGGGCCGAATGGCCTACTCCTGCTCCTATTTTCTATGTTTCTATGAAAAAGTTTCCCCTCATGTCCTTATATTGAATCTGCTTCCACCACCCTTTCAGACAGCACGTTCCAGATCACAACAACTCACTGTGTAAAAACATTCTCCTCATCTCCCCCTCTGGTTCTTTTATCAATTATCTTCAATCTGTGTCCCTCTGGTTACCGAGCCTCCTGTCACTGGAAACAGTTCCTCATTAACTCTATCAAACCCCCTCATTCATTCTGAACACCCCTATTAAAATCTCCCCTGAGCCTTCCCTGCTCTAAGGAGAACAATCCCAGTTTCTCCAGTCTCTCCACATTAACTGAAATCACTCATCCCTGGAATTATTCGATTAAATCGCTTCTACAGTAAATTGGCTGTCACATTACAACAGTGACTTCAAAAAGTACTTCACTAGCTGTGAAGCGCTATCTCAATGCAGTCTCTGTAAATCTGGGTTCACTGTCAATAATATGAATCGTGGGCAAGATGCAGGCGGAAACTGGGATCATCAGTGACATGGAGGCAGACTGAAAGGTCATGAAGCTGAAATGTTTCTCTCTCCACAGATGCCACCTGACAAATGAGTATTTCCAGCATTTTCTGTGGTTATTGTGTACAGCGGAGACTGAACACTGCGAAACAGCAGCTGGATCAGAATTACAGTCTAGTCTCTAATCCAGCTCGGTGTCCCGGTATTAAACCCACTTTCTGCTGCCCCACATAACCAGGCCCAAGGTGTTGCCATACCTGGTTTCCAAGCCTCGCTCTCCACGTGTTGCCCCGATGCCTGGGTGAGGTCGCTTTGAGTAATGGCAGACTGGTAGGAAGGGAAAGTGCACTGTGTACCGTTCCTGCTGTCATCACCACAGTCCTGTGGAAAGCAACAATCCTCCATCTGTGCAGGTGGCTCAGTTTGTAACTGGAAATTTAGATAAAGCTGCTCCATGCTGAGATGTTAAGGAGTTGAGAGAAGAGCTGAAATATCTAACTCACATTCTGGAGCCTCGTGTAGTCGTGAGCATTAATGAAGCAATCTTCAGAACACTTAGAACGGAACTGTGTGTGAATCAGGCGTTAATTGCTGCTTTTGCTATGGAAATCTCATCTCGGGATCCCAGAGACAGGGGATCCTCAATTGGCATAGCAACTGTCATTCAACACCACAATCAAACAATTAAATAAATCCCAAAAGGTTTAAAAAAAACAGGAGAACCAGGATTTCCCGTGTTTTTGCCCCAACAGAATACCGGCGCTACAAGGGTTAAGTTAGAAGCGAGGTTGTATGAAAGACAGTCCTAGAATTGTTACAGTGCAGAAGGAGATTGGACCTTTAGTGTTCATGCTCTCTACAAGAGCAACTCTGTTAGACCCACTCCCTCCTCTTTCCCTGGAGCCCTGCAATGTTTTTCTCTTCGGGTGCTTTCCAATTGCCTTTTGAAAGTCACCATTGAACCTGCCTCCACCACACTCTCAGACAGTGCATTCCAGATCCTAAACACTCACTGAACCTGCCTCCACCACACTCTCAGACAGTGCATTCCAGATCCTAAACACTCACTGAACCTGCCTCCACCACACTCTCAGACAGTGCATTCCAGATCCTAAACACTCACTGAACCTGCCTCCACCACACTCTCAGACAGTGCATTCCAGATCCTAAACACTCACTGAACCTGCCTCCACCGCACTCTCAGACAGTGCATTCCAGATCCTAAACACTCACTGAACCTGCCTCCACCGCACTCTCAGACAGTGCATTCCAGATCCTAAACACACACTGAACCTGCCTCCACCACACTCTCAGGCAGTGCATTCCAGATCCTAAACACTCACTGAACCTGCCTCCACCACACTCTCACGCAGTGCATTCCAGATCCTAAACACTCACTGAACCTGCCTCCACCACACTCTCAGACAGTGCATTCCAGATCCTAAACACACACTGAACCTGCCTCCACCACACTCTCAGACAGTGCATTCCAGATCCTAAACACTCACTGAAACTGCCTCCACCACACTCTCAGGCAGTGCATTCCAGATCCTAAACACTCACTGAACCTGCCTCCACCACACTCTCAGACAGTGCATTCCAGATCCTAAACACACACTGAACCTGCCTCCACCACACTCTCAGACAGTGTATTCCAGATCCTAAACACTCACTGAACCTGCCTCCACCGCACTCTCAGACAGTGCATTCCAGATCCTAAACACTCACTGAACCTGCCTCCACCGCACACTCAGACAGTGCATTCCAGATCCTAAACACTCACTGAACCTGCCTCCACCGCACTCTCAGACAGTGCATTCCAGATCCTAAACACTCACTGAACCTACCTCCACCGCACTCTCAGACAGTGCATTCCAGATCCTAAACACACACTGAACCTGCCTCCACCGCACTCTCAGACAGTGCATTCCAGATCCTAAACACTCACTGAACCTGCCTCCACCACACTCTCAGACAGTGCATTCCAGATCCTAAACACTCACTGAACCTGCCACCACCGCACTCTCAGACAGTGCATTCCAGATCCTAAACACACACTGAACCTGCCTCCACCACACTCTCAGACAGTGCATTCCAGATCCTAAACACACACTGAACCTGCCTCCACCACACTCTCAAATGGTGCATTGCAGATCCTAAACACTCACTGAACCTGCCTCCACCACACTCTCAGACAGTGCATTCCAGATCCTAAACACACACTGAACCTGCCTCCACCGCACTCTCAGACTGTGCATTCCAGATCCTAAACACTCCCTGAACCTACCTCCACCACACTCTTAGACAGTGCATTCCAGATCCTAAACACTCACTGAACCTGCCTCCACCGCACTCTCAGACAGTGCATTCCAGATCCTAAACACTCACTGAACCTACCTCCACCGCACTCTCAGACAGTGCATTCCAGATCCTAAACACTCACTGAACCTGCCTCCACCGCACTCTCAGACAGTGCATTCCAGATCCTAAACACTCACTGAACCTGCCACCACCGCACTCTCAGACAGTGCATTCCAGATCCTAAACACACACTGAACCTGCCTCCACCACACTCTCAGACAGTGCATTCCAGATCCTAAACACGCACTGAACCTGCCTCCACCACACTCTCAAACGGTGCATTGCAGATCCTAAACACTCACTGAACCTGCCTCCACCACACTCTCAGACAGTGCATTCCAGATCCTAAACACACACTGAACCTGCCTCCACCGCACTCTCAGACTGTGCATTCCAGATCCTAAACACTCCCTGAACCTACCTCCACCACACTCTTAGACAGTGCATTCCAGATCCTAAATACACACTGAACCTGCCTCCACCACACTCTCAAACGGTGCATTGCAGATCCTAAACACTCACTGAACCTGCCTCCACCACACTCTCAGACAGTGCATTCCAGATCCAAACCACTCACTGCATGCACCTTTGGTTCTTTTGCCAGTCACCTTAAATCAGGGTTCTCTGGTTTTCAACTCTTCCACCAATAGGAGCAATTTCTCTATCTGGACCATTGCTCTCAACCTTCTCTTCCCTAAGGAGAATAATCCCAGTTTCCCTAATCTATCCAACTGAAATCCCTCATCCCTGGAACCATTAGAACATAGAACATAGAACAGTACAGCACAGTACAGGCCCTTCAGCCCACGATGTTGTGCCGAACCTTTAACCTACTCTAAGATCAAACTAACTACCTACCCTTCATTCTACTATCATCCATGTACCTATCCAAGAGTCGCTTAAATGTCCCTAATGTATCTGCTTCTACTACCACCGCTGGCAGCGCATTCCACGCACCCACCACTCTCTGTGTAAAGAACCTACCTCTGACATCTCCCCGAAACCTTCCTCCAATCACCTTAAAATTATGCCCCCTGGTGATAGCCCTTTCCACCCTGGGAAAAAGTCTCTGACTATCCACTCTATCTATGCCTCTCATCATCTTGTACCCCTCTATCGAGTCACCTCTCATCCTTCTTTGCTCCAATGAGAAAAGCCCTGGCTCCCTCAATCTTTCTTCGTAGGACGTGGCTGCAGGAATGGTGTAGGAGGGAGGGCTTCCAGTTCTTGGATAATTGGACTGCATTCTGGGGAAGATGGGACCTGTTCAAACAGGACGGGCTGCATCTGAACCAGAGGGGCACCAATATCCTGGGAGGGAGGTTTGCTAGTACTGTTCGGGAGGGTTTAAACTAGTTTGGGAGGGGGATGGGAACCGGACTTGTAATCCAGGGACCAGTGGGTCCACTCAGAAAGACAAAGAGTGTAGTGAGGTATTGGGGAAGGTAGCACTGTCACAGAGGACAGATGGGCACGGAGAAGGGTTAAAGTGCGTATACTTCAACGCAAGAAGCATCAGGAATAAGGTGAGTGAATTGAAGGCGTGGATGGGCACTTGGGACTACGATGTTGTGGCCATCACTGAAACGTGGATAGGTGAGGGGGAGGAATGGTTTTTGGAGGTACCTGGTTATAGATGTTTTCATAAGATTAGGAATGGTGGTAAAAGAGGTGGGGGGGTGGCATTGTTAGTTAGAAATAGTGTAACAACTGCTGAAAGAATTTTCGAGGAGGATCTGCCGACTGAGGCACTGTGGGTTGAGGTCAGGAACAGGAAAGGAGCAGTCACCTTGATGGGAGTTTTCTATAGGCCCCCCAATAGCAGCAGGGAGGTGGAAGAGCAGATTGGGAAACAGATTTTGGAAAGGAGCAGAAGTCACAGGGTAGTAATTATGGGGGATTTCAACTTCCCAAATATTGATTGGCAACTCTTTAGATCGAATAGTTTGGATGGGGTAGTGTTTGTGCAGTATGTCCAGGAAGCTTTTCTGACTCAGTATGTAGACTGCCCGACCAGAGGGGAGGCAATATTGGATTTGGTACTAGGTAATGAACCAGGGCAAGTGATAGAGCTGTTGGTGGGCGAGCACTTTGGAGATAGTGATCACAATTCTGTAGCATTCACTGTGGTAATGGAGAGGGATAGGTATGTGCAACAGGGCAAGGTTTACAATTGGGGGAAGGGTAGATATGATGCTGTCAGGCAGGAACTGAGGAGCATAAGTTGGGAGCATATGCTGGCAGGGAAGGGCACGGTCGAAATGTGGAACTTTTTCAAGGAGCAGATAGTAGGGGCCATTGATAAGCATGTCCCTGTCAGACAGGGAAGGGATGGTCATGTGAGGGAACCGTGGTTGACAAGAGAGGTTGAGAGTCTTGTTAGGAAGAAGAAGGATGCGTATATAAAGTTGAGGAAAAAGGGCACAGGCATAGCTCTGGAGGGATACAAGATGGCCAGGAAGGATCTGAAGAAAGGGATTAGGAGAGCTAAGAGAGGGCATGAAAAATGCTTGGCGGGTAGGATAAAAGAAAACCCCAAGGCCTTTTACGCGTATGTCAGAAATATGAGGATGACTAAGGGGACCGTAGGTCCGGTCAGGGACAATAGCGGGAGACTGTGTGTTGAGCCGGAAGAGATAAGTGAGGTTTTGAATGAGTACTTCTCTTCGGTATTTACGAATGAGAAGGGGTGTATTACTGAAGAGGACGGTGGGAAGCAGACTGGTAAGCTCGAGGAAGTGCTCGTTAGGAGGGAAGATGTGTTGGGGTTTTTGAATAACTTGAAGATAGACAAGTCTCCCGGGCCTGACGGGGTATATCCAAGGATGTTATGGGAAGCAAGGGATGAAATTGCAGAGCCGCTGGCAATGATCTTTTCATCTTCTCTGCTGACGGGGGTGGTACCAGGTGATTGGAGGGTGGCAAATGTTGTGCCCCTGTTCAAGAAAGGGAATAGGAACAACCCTGGGAATTACAGGCCAGTTAGTCTTACTTCGGTGGTAGGCAAGTTGATGGAAAAGGTGCTGAGGGATAGGATTTCTGAGCATCTGGAAAGACACTGCTTGATTCGGGACAGTCAGCACGGTTTTGTGAGGGGTAGGTCTTGCCTCACAAGCCTGATTGAATTCTTTGAGCAGGTGACCAAGCAAGTGGATGAGGGTAAACCAGTGGATGTGGTGTACATGGATTTTAGTAAGGCATTTGATAAGGTCCCCCATGGTAGACTTATGGAGAAAGTCAGGAGGCATGGGATAGTGGGGAATGTGGCCAGTTGGATTAAGAATTGGCTAACTGATAGAAGGCAGAGAGTGGTCTTAGATGGTAAATACTCAGCCTGGAGCCCAGTTACCAGTGGCGTGCCGCAGGGATCAGTTCTGGGTCCTCTCCTGTTTGTGATTTTTATTAACGACTTGGATGAGGAAGTCGAAGGGTGGGTCAGTAAATTTGCAGATGATACAAAGGTTGGTGGAGTTGTGGATACCGAGGAGGGCTATTGTCGTCTGCAAAGGGACTTGGATAGGTTGCAGTGCTGGGCTGAAAAGTGGCAGATGGAGTTTAACCCTGAAAAGTGTGAGGTCGTCCATTTTGGAAGGACAAACATGAATGCAAAATACTGGGTTAACGGTAGGGTTCTTGGGCATGTGGAGGAGCAGAGAGACCTTGGGGTCTATGTGCATAGATCATTGAAAGTTGCAACTCAAGTGGATAGGGCTGTGAAGAAGGCATATGGGGTGTTAGCGTTCATTAGCAGAGGGATTGAATTTAAGAGCCGTGAGGTGATGATGCAGCTGTACAGGACCTTGGTAAGGCCTCATTTGGAGTACTGTGTGCAGTTCTGGTCGCCTCATTTTAGGAAGGATGTGGAAGCCTTGGAGAGGGTGCAGAGGAGATTTACCAGGATGTTGCCTGGAATGGAGAATAAGTCTTACGAGGAAAGGCTGAACATTCTAGGCCTCTTCTCATTAGAAAGGAGAAGGATGAGGGGTGACATGATAGAGGTTTATAAGATGATCAGGGGAATAGATAGGGTAGACAGTCAGAAACTTTTTCCCCGGGTGGAGCAAAGCGTTACAAGGGGTCATAAATTTAAGGTGAAGGGTGGGAGATATAAGGGGGATGTCAGGGGAAGGTTCTTTACCCAGAGAGTGGTCGAGGCATGGAATGCCTTGCCCGGGGAAGTTGTTGAGTCAGAAACTTTAGGGACTTTCAAAAGGCTTTTGGATAGGTATATGGATAAAGGAGAATGATGGGGTATAGATTAAATTGTCCTTGACAGAGGACAAAGGATCGGCACAACATTGTGGGCCGAAGGGCCTGTTCTGTGCTGTATGTTCTATGTTCTATGTTCTATGTATGACATGCCCTCCAGTCCAGGCAGCATCCTGGTAAATCTCCTCTGCACCCTCTCTAAAGCTTCCACATCCTTCCTATAATGGGGTGACCAGAACTGAACACAATATTCCAAGTGTGGTCGAACCAGGGCCTTATAGAGCTGCAGCATAACCTCGCGGCTCTTAAACTCAATCCCCCTGTTAATGAAAGCCAACACACTATACGCCTTCTTAACAACCCTATCAACTTGGGTGGCAACTTTGAGCGATCTATGGACATGGACCCCAAGATCCCTCTGTTCCTCCACACTACCAAGAATCCTGTCTTTAAGCCTGTATTCCGCATTCAAATTTGCCCTTCCAAAATGAATCACTTCACACTTTTCCAGGTTGAACTCCATCTGCCACTTCTCAGCCCAGCTCTGCATCCTGTCAATGTCCCGTTGCAACCTACAACAGCCTTCCACACTATCCACAACTCCAGCAACCTTCGTGTCATCAGCAAACTTGCTAACCCAGCCTTCCACTTCCTCATCCAAGTCATTTATAAAAATCACAAAGAGCAGAGGTCCCAGAACAGATCCTTGTGGAACACCACTGGTCACCGAGCTCCATGCTGAATACTTTCCATCTACTACCACCCTCTGACTTCAACGGGCCAGCCAATTTTGTATCGAGACAGCCAACTTTCCCTGAATCCCATACCTCCTTACTTTCTGAATGAGCCTACCATGGGGAACCTTATCAAACGCCTTGCTAAAATCCATATACACCACATCTTCCTTCATCAATGTGTTTTGTCACATCCTCAAAGAATTCAATAAGGCTTGTGAGGCATGACCTGCCCCTCACAAAGCCATGCTGACTGTCTCTAATCAAACCATGCTTTTCCAAATAATCATAAATCCTGTCTCTCAGAATCCTCTCCAATAATTTGCCCACTACCGACGTAAGACTGACTGGTCTATAATTCCCAGAGTTATCCCTATTCCCTTTCTTGAACAAGGGAACAGGATTTGCCACCCTCCAATCATCTGGTACTACTCCAGTGGACAGTGAAGACGCAAAGATCATCGCCAGAGGCGCAGCAATCTCTTCCCTCGCTTCCCGTAATATCCTTGGGTATATTCCATCTGGCCCCGGGGACTTATCTGTCCTCATATCATTCAAAATTTCCAGCACATCCTCCCTCTTAACCTCAACCTGTTCGAGCATATCAGCCTGTTCCACGCTGTCCTCACAAACGACTAGGTCCCTCTCACTAGTGAATACTGAAGCAAAGTATTTATTTAGGACCTCCCCTACCTCCTCCGACTCCAGGCACAAGTTCCCTCCACTATCCCTGATTGGCCCTACCCTCACTCTGGCCATCCTCTTGTTCCTCACATAAGTGTAGAACGCCTTGGGATTTGTCTTAATCCTACCCGCCAAGACTTTTTCATGTCCCCTTCTAGCTCTCCTAAGTCCATTCTTCAGTTCCTTCCTGGCTACCTTGTAACCCTCTAGAGCCCTGTCTGATCCTTGCTTCCTCAACCTTAAGTAAGCTTCCTTCTTCCTCTTGACTAGCTGTTCCACATCTCTTGTCATCCAAGGTTCCTTCACCCTACTATCCCTTCCCTGCCTCATCGGGACAAACCTATCCAGTAGTCGCAGCAAGTGCTCCCTAAACAGCCTCCACATTTCTGTCGTGCATTTCCCTGAGAACATCTGTTCCCAATTTATGCTCCCCAGTTCCTGCCTAATAGCATTGTAATTCCCCCTCCCCCAATTAAATATTTTCCCATCCCGTCTTGTAAATCTTTTCTGCACACTTTCTAAAGTGAGGTGCCCAGAATTGGATACAATACTCCAGTTGAGGCCAAACCAGTGGTTTACAAAGGTTCATCATAACTTCTTTGCATTTGTACTCTATTCTACCTGTTTATAAAACCCAGGTTCACCTATGCCTTATTAACCACTTTCTCAAGCTGCCCTGACACCTTCAATGATTTGTGCCCCTAGCTCTCTCTGCTCCTGCACCCATTTAGAATTGTGCCATTTATTTTATATTGCCTCTCCTCACTCTTCCTACCAAAACCTATCACTTTATGCTTTTCCACATTAAATTTCTTCTGCCATGTTTCTGCCCATTCCACCAGCCTATGTCCTCTTGAAGTCTATCACTATCCTCCTCAGAGCTCACAATACTTCAAAGTTTTGTGTCATTTGCAAATTTTGAAATTGTGCCCTGTACACCCAAGTCATGAACATAGAGTCAGAGAGATACAGCACTGAAAGAGGCCCTTCGGCCCACCGAGCCTGTGCGGACCATTAACCACCCAACATAGATCAAGAGAAAGCAGTGGTCCTAGTACTGGCCCCTAGGAAACTCCTCCAGTCTGAAAAACAATTTTGTATCTCAACTATGTCCTCTTTCACTTCACTAAGATTTTGGCTGCATCTTCTTCCTTGATAAAGATAGATACTTACACCACATACACAGAAGGAATTCACTTTCTATTTCACACACACACGAGTTACTCGATAAACTACTTCCTGAAGCAATTGTGTAATTGTCAAATTAATTTAAATTGTAGATAAATGTTACATTTTGGTAAGGAGGCCACAAACCACTTGGAAAATAAGAGTCTAAATGAGATGCGGAAGCAGAGGGGACAGATACACAAATTGCTAAAATTAGCAATGCAGGGTGGGGACTGAGAGGGCAGCAAACTGTTCTGACCTCAGCAGCTTGAGAGCTGGGCAAACTAATCATTGACAGCAAAGCCAAGTGGAAGCAGATGAAGAAGACCACAGAGAGAAACTAGGAAAAAAAATGTAAGGTGATGGCATCAGTTATTAACAGTGTTATCAATCAACACCTATTAACCAATAACTTGACCAATAAATTTCTTATCAATAATCCACTCACCAACAACCTGCTCATTGATAGGCAGCTCAGGTTCCCCCAAAACCAATTAGTTCCAGTTCGCATCACAACATTGATGCAGACAAAGGGCACAAAAGTCAAATGTCAGATGAAAAGTTTCAGTATCTGCTCTTGACATTGAGCAATATTCAACTGAGTATAACACCAAAGAACCCCAGCTAAACAGAAGAGAATTGAGGTTAAAGAGAAAAGGTTTCAGTGGCTGGAGTAATACCTAGTGCAAAGAAAGATGATTGTGATTGCCAGGCTTACGACCACAGCCCCAGGCGTTCCTTAGAGGATCATCTTCAGGCCAATCATTTCTAACCACTTCATCGATCACCCTCCATCCGCCATTAGGTCAGGAGAGAGGGACTGTTCGGTGATAATTCCACAGTGTTTAGCTCTAATTACAGCTTCTCTACAACAGGCACTTGTTAACATCTAGGCTTTTGCTGACAAATGACAGGTTAAATTAGTGCTCTATAAGTGCCAGGTATGGCGCAGCCCCTCCTCTTGAACTTCAATGACGCCATCATCACTAATTCCATCACTATCAACATTGATTAGGAGCATGACTGGACAAGTTGCAATGATGAAGCTGCTGCTTTGTAACACTGAAGTCCTTGCTATGTCACTTGGTAGCGATGTATTGAATGATTTAGAGAGGTTCCTAACTGGAGGGAGAATTATTCTTTGGTCAAGTTCTCCCACCCACTCTCACAAGTAATGCTGCAACTTGGGAGTGGCTATTGCCCAGGAGTGATTAGATTAGAGATACAGCACTGAAACAGGCCCTTCGGCGCCCACCGAGTCTGTGCCGACCATCAACCACCCATTTATACTAATCCTACACTAATCCCATATTCCTACCAAACATCCCCACCTGTCCCTATATTTCCCTACCACCTACCTATACTAGTGACAATTTATCATGGCCAATTAAGTCTGCAAGTCTTTTGGCTTGTGGGAGGAAACCGGAGCACCCGGAGAAAACCCACGCAGACACAGGGAGAACTTGCAAACTCCACACAGGCAGTACCCGGAATCGAACCCGGGTCCCTGGAGCTGTGAGGCTGCGGTGCTAACCACTACGCCACTGTGCCGCCCTTCTTCTGTGATAGACAGAAGATTGTACTGCAGACCCACAGTCCAGCTACAGTCAGCACCTCCAGGGCAGAAGCATCTTGTGGTCACAGACACATCAGGAGGTCTGCAAGTCATTGTTGAACTGTAAGGCATCCTGGAGCCCAGCAGCCCACTTCCCTTATTTGTTGGTCAGCTTTGCCCAGTGGCTAATCATTGTGCTTGGCAGATTGCTTAAATATACAATTCATAACTAAGTATCATTTAAAAAACATTTCCCGGAATACATTCACCTGTTCCCCCCCCACCCCTCCCACTGCCAACTGGTTAAACTGGAAATCATTTCTGTAGCTGGAACCTGACAGTCTCTCTGAATTAGTCATTCACACTTCATTCTGTCACTAATTACATTGTTGATCCTATTACCTGTTCTTTGTGTGGTAACCCACTGCCCATTCAGACCCATTTTCATCCAGATCTTCTTTAAACTATCACTGCTTGACCTGCTGAGTATTTCCAGCATTTTCTCTTTATATTTCTTTAAATTGTTCCTATATTTCTTTTATTATTTCATTTACTTATGCACTATATTCATCAGAGAACTCCTCTTTGCTGACGATGCTGCTTTAACATCTCACACTGAAGAATGTCTGCAGAGTCTCATCGACAGGTTTGCGTCTGCCTGCAATGAATTTGGCCTAACCATCAGCCTCAAGAAAACGAACATCATGGGGCAGGATGTCAGAAATGCTCCATCCATCAATATTGGCGACCACGCTCTGGAAGTGGTTCAAGAGTTCACCTACCTAGGCTCAACTATCACCAGTAACCTGTCTCTAGATGCAGAAATCAACAAGCGCATGGGTAAGGCTTCCACTGCTATGTTCAGACTGGCCAAGAGAGTGTGGGAAAATGGCGCACTGACACGGAACACAAAAGTCCGAGTGTATCAGGCCTGTGTCCTCAGTACCTTGCTCTACGGCAGCGAGGCCTGGACAACGTATGCCAGCCAAGAGCGACGTCTCAATTCATTCCATCTTCGCTGCCTTCGGAGAATACTTGGCATCAGGTGGCAGGACTATATCTCCAACACAGAAGTCCTTGAAGCGGCCAACATCCCCAGCTTATACACACTACTGAGTCAGCGGCGCTTGAGATGGCTTGGCCATGTGAGCCGCATGGAAGATGGCAGGATCCCCAAAGACACATTGTACAGCGAGCTCGCCACTGGTATCAGACCCACCGGCCGTCCATGTCTCCGTTATAAAGACGTCTGCAAACGCGACATGAAATCGTGTGACATTGATCACAAGTCGTGGGAGTCAGTTGCCAGCATTCGCCAGAGCTGGCGGGCAGCCATAAAGACAGGGCTAAATTGTGGCGAGTCGAAGAGGCTTAGTAGTTGGCAGGAAAAAAGACAGAGGCGCAAGGGGAGAGCCAACTGTGCAACAGCCCCAACAAACAAATTTCTCTGCAGCACCTGTGGAAGAGCCTGTCACTCCAGAATTGGCCTTTATAGCCACTCCAGGCGCTGCTTCACAAACCACTGACCACCTCCAGGCGCTTATCCATTGTCTCTCGAGATAAGGAGGCCCAAAAGAATATTCATGCAATAGAGGGCAGCCTATTATTCAGTGTGGCTTTCTCACCAGTACAATCTGGAGACTCAAGGATGATTGTTCACTGTGTCTATCAGACAAAATGTACGAAGGAGGTGCCTTTCTCATTGTTCCAAAATTATTTTTTATTTCTCCACTTGGAAACAATTTCAAAGAACCGTAGAATATTCCTGCACAGGAGGCAACCATTCGGCCCAGCCTACTGTTCTTGCTCTTTGACAGGGCTATCCAATTAATCCCGCTCCTCTGCTCTTTTCCCATACCTTCTCCTTCCAATATTTATCCAATTCCCTTTTGAAAGTTATTATTGAATATGCTTCCACCTCCCTTTCAGACAGCGCGTTCCAGATCACAACAACTCACTGTGTAAAAAATTGTTTCTTCATATTGCCTTTGGTTCTTTTGCCAAAAACCTTAAAGCTGTGTCCTCTGGTTATTGCTGCCATTGGAAACAATTGGAAAGTCTTTGCTCGAGTCGCTCTAAACAGGCTCCAGAAGCTGGCCGAGCGCGTCTACCCTGAGGCACAGTGTGGCTTTCGTGCAGAGAGATCGACCATTGACTTGCTGTTCTCCCTTCGTCAGATACAGGAGAAATGCCGTGAACAACAGATGCCCCTCTACATTGCTTTCATTGATCTCACCAAAGCCTTTGACCTCGTCAGCAGATGTGGTCTCTTCAGACTACGAGAAAAGATCGGATGTCCACCAAAGCTACTAAGTATCATCACCTCATTCCATGACAATATGAAAGGCACAATTCAACATGGTGGCTTCTCATCAGAGCCCTTTCCTATCCTGAGTGGTGTGAAACAGGGCTGTGTTCTCGCACCCACACTTTTTGGGATTTTCTTCTCCCTACTGCTTTCACATGCGTTCAAGTCCTCGGAAGAAGGAATTTTCCTCCACACAAGATCAAGGGGCAGGTTGTTCAACCATGCCCATCTAAGAGCGAAGTCCAAAGTACGGAAAGTCCTCATCAGGGAACTCCTCTTTGCTGACGATGCTGCTTTAACATCTCACACTGAAGAGTGCCTGCAGAGTCTCATCGACAGGATTGCGGCTGCCTGCAATGAATTTGGCCTAACCATCAGCCTCAAGAAAACGAACATCATGGGGCAGGACGTCAAAAATGCTCCATCCATCAATATTGGCGACCACGCTCTGGAAGTGGTTCAAGAGTTCACCTACCTAGGCTCAACTATCACCAGTAACCTGTCTCTAGATGCAGAAATCAACGAGCGCATGGGAAAGGCTTCCACTGCTATGTCCAGACTGGCCAAGAGAGTGTGGGAAAATGGCACGCTGACACGGAACACAAAAGTCCGAGTGTATCAGGCCTGTGTCCTCAGTACCTTGCTCTATGGCAGCGAGGCCTGGACAACGTATGTCAGTCAAGAGCGACGTCTCAATTCATTCCATCTTCGCTGCCTCCGGAGAATACTTGGCATCAGGTGGCAGGACCGTATCTCCAACACAGAAGTCCTCGAGGCGGCCAACATCCCCAGCTTATATACACTACTGAGTCAGCGGCGCTTGAGATGGCTTGGTCATGTGAGCCGCATGGAAGATGGCAGGATCCCCAAAGACACATTGTACAGCGAGCTCGCCACTGGTATCAGACCCATCGGCAGTCCATGTCTCTGCTTTAAAGACGTCTGCAAACGCGACATAAAATCCTGTGACATTGATCACAAGTCGTGGGAGTCAGTTGCCAGCATTCGCCAGAGCTGGCGGACAGCCATAAAGGCGGGGCTAAAGTGTGGCGAGTCGAAGAGACTTAGTAGTTGGCAGGAAAAAAGACAGAGGCACAAGGGAAGAGCCAACTGTGTAAGAGCCCCGACAAACAAATTTTTCTGCAGCACCTGTGGAAGAGTCTATCACTCTAGAATTGGCCTTTATAGCCACTCCAGGCGCTGCTCCACACACCACTGACCACCTCCAGGCGCTTACCCATTGTCTCTCGAGATAAGGAGGCCAAAAAAAAGAAGAATGAAACAATTTATGATTCTGAACACCTCTATCAAATCTCCCTTAGCCTTCTCTGCTCTAAGGAGAACAATCCAGTATCTCTAATCTCTCCACATAACTGAAACCTGGTATCATTCCAGTAAATCATTCCATTGGTGGTCATGCCTTCAGCTGTAAAGGCCCTAAGCAATGAAATTCCATTCCTCTTCAGAACCCCTTCTGTATGAGGCTTTGACATGCTTCCTAAAGTTTGGTTCCCAGAATTGGCCATAATACTCCAGCTGAGGCCTAACCAGTATTTCACATAGAGAAGTAAAATACTGCAGATGCTGGAAATGTAAAATAAAAATAGAAAATGCTGGAAACACTCAGTAGATCTGACAGCAGCTGTGCAGAGAGAAATACAGTCAATGTTTCAGGTCATGAAAGGTAATTTTAAATAGGTTTAACATAACTTCCTTGTCCTTGTACTCTGTGTCTCTATTTATAAAGCCAAGGACCAAGTATGCCTTTTTAAAAGCCTTCTTAACTTCCAGACCTGCTGAGTATTTCCAGCATTTTCTGTTTTCATTAATGTATAAAACACTAGTTAGACCACAGCTGGATTATTGTGCACAGTTCTCACTACTGCATTACAGGAAGGATGTGATCACATTAGAGCGGGCTGACAAGACCCCCGGGTCCTGATGGACTTCATCCTAGGGTCTTAAAAGAAGTGACTAGTGAGATAGCTGATGCGTTGGTTTTAATTTTCCAAAATTCCCTAGATTCGGGGAAGGTTCCATTAGATTGGAAAATAGCAAATGTAACTCCTTTATTCAAAAAGGGAGGGAGACAGAAAGAAGGAAACGACAGGCCAGTTAGATTAAAATGTGTCAAAGGGAAAATGTTAGAAGCCAATATTAAAGACGTTATAGCAGAGCACTTAGAAAAATTCAAGGTAATCAGGCAGAGTCAACATGGTTTTGTGAAAGGGAAATCATATTTAACCAATTTATTGGAGTTCTTTGAAGAAGTAATATGTGCTGTGGATAAAGGAGAACTGGGGGGATGTACCTTACTTAGATTTCCAGAAGGCATTTGATAAGGTGTCACATCAAAGGTTATTGCGGAAAATAAAAGCTCACGGTGTCTTCTTCTTCTTCTTTGTCCTCCTTGTCTCGAGAGACAATGGGTAAGCGCCTGGAGGTGGTCAGTGGTTTGTGGAGCAGTGCCTGGAGTGGCTATAAAGGCCAATTCTAGAGTGACAGACTCTTCCACAGGTGCTGCAGATAAAATTGGTTGTCGGGGCTGTTGCACAGTTGGCTCTCCCCTTGCACTTCTGTCTTTTTTCCTGCCAACAGCTAAGTCTCTTCGACTCTTTAGCCCCGCCTTTATGGCTGTCCACCAGCTCTGGCGATCGCTGGCAACTGACTCCCACGACTTGTGATCAATGTCACAGGACTTCATGTCGCGTTTGCAGACGTCTTTAAAGCGGAGACATGGACGGCCGGTGGGTCTGATACCAATGGCGAGCTCGCTGTACAATGTGTCTTTGGGGATCCTGCCATCTTCCATGCGGCTCACATGGCCAAGCCATCTCAAGTGCCGCTGACTCAGTAGGGTGTATATGCTGGGGATGTTGGCCACCTCGAGGACTTCTGCGTTGGAGATACGGTCCTGCCACCTGATGCCAACGATTCTCCGGAGGCAGCGAAGATGGAATGAATTGAGATGTTGCTCTTGGCTGACATACGTTGTCCAGGCCTCGTTGCCGTAGAGCAAGATACTGAAGGCACAGGCTTGATACACTCGGGGGTAACATACTGGCATGGAAAGAAGATTGACCAGCTAATGGGACACAGAGGGTAGGCATAAATGGGTCATTTTCTGGTTGGCAAGATGTAATGATTGGTGTGCCACAGGGATCAGTGCTGGGGCTTCTACTTTTTACAATTTATATCAATGGCTTGGATGAAGGGACCGAAGGTATGGTAGCTAAATTTGCTGATGACACAAAGATAGGTAGGAAAGTAAGTTGTGAAGAGGACATAAGGGGGCTACAAAAGGATCCAGATGGGTTAAGTGAGTGGGCAAAGATCTGGCAAATGGAGTATAATGTGGGAAAGTGGGAAATTGTCCACTTTGGCAGCAAGAATAAAAAAGAAGCATATTATCTAAATGGTGAGAGATTGCAGAGCTCTGAGATGCAGAGGGATCTGAGTGTCCTTGTGCATGAATCACAAAAGATTAGTATGCAGGTACAGCAAGTAATTAGGAAGCTAATAGAATGTTATCGTTTATTGCGAGGGCTTTTCCTGATATATATTAATGACCTAGACCTTGGTGTAGAGAGAACAATTTCAAAGTTTGCAGATGATACAAAACTTGGAAGTATTGTGAACTGTGAGGAGGATATTGTAGAACCTCAAAAGGATATAGACAATTTGATGAAATGGGTGGACAGGTGGCAGAGGAAGTTCAATGCAGAGAAATGTGAAGTGATTCATTTTGGTAGGAAGAACATGAGAGACAATATAAAATAAAGTGTACAATTCCAAAGGGGATGCAGGAGCAGAGAGACCTGGGTGTATATGTGCATAAGTCATTGAAGGTGGTAGGACAGCTTGAGGAAGTGGCTGATGAAGCATACAGTGTCCTAGTCTTTATTAATAGGGACAGAGAGTACAAGAGCAAGGAAGTTATGTTGAACTTGTATAAGACACTAGTTCGGCATCAGCTGGAGTATTGCTGGAGTTCTGGGCACCGCACTTGAGGAAAGATGTGAGGGCATTGGAGAGAGTACAGAAAAGATTCATGGGAATGGTTCCAGGGATGAGGAATTTCAGTTATGAAGATAGATTGGAGAAGTTAGGACTGTTTTCCTTGGAGAAGAGAAGGCTGAGAGGTGATTTGATAGAGGTATTCAAAATCATGAGGGGTCTGGACAGAGTAGATAGAGAGAAACTGTTCCCACTTGTGAGAGGATCGAGAACAAGAGAGCACAGATTTAAAGTATTTGGTAAGAGAAGCAAAAGTGACAGAGGAAAAACCTTTTCACGTAGCGAGTGGTTAAGGTCTGGAATGCGCTGCCTGAGAACGTGGTGGAGGCAGGTTCAATTGAAGCATTCAGAAGGGAATTAGACAGTTATGGGCGGCACAGTGGCGCAGTGGTTAGCACCGCAGCCTCACAGCTCCAGCGACCCGGGTTCAATTCTGTGTACTGCCTGTGCGGAGTTTGCAAGTTCTCCCTGTGTCTGCGTGGGTTTCCTCCGGGTGCTCCGGTTTCCTCCCACATGCTAAAGATTTGCTGGTTGATAGGTTAATTGGCCATTATAAATTGCCCCTAGTATAGGTAGGTGGTAGGGAAATATAGGGACAGGTGGGGATGTGGTAGGAATATGGAATTAGTGTAGGATTAGTATAAATGGGTGGTTGATGGTCGGCACAGACTCGGTGGGCCGAAGGGCCTGTTTCAGTGCTGTATCTCTAAACTAAACTAAAAGCAAGAATGTACAGGGTTATGGGGAGAAGGCAGGGGAATGGAACTGAGGGAATTGCTCTTTCAGAGAGCAGGTGTGGACATGATGGGCTGAATGGCCTCCTTCTGCACTGTAACAATTCTATGATTCTGTGATTCTGAATACAAAAGTAGGGAGGTTATGCTTCAGTTATACAGGGCATTGGTGAAACCACATCCAGAGTACTGTGTACTGTATTGGTCTCCTTATTTAAGGAAGGATATAAATGTATTAGAAGCAGTTCAGCGAAGGTTTGCTGGACTAATACCTGGAATGGGTGGGTTGTCTTATGAGGAAAGGTTGGACAAGCTAGGCTTGTACCCGCTGGAGTTTAGAAGAGTAAGAGGCGACTTGATTGAAACATATACGATTCTGAGGGATCTTGAGAGAGTGGATGTGGAAAGGATGTTTCCCCTTGTGGGAGAATCTAGAACGAGGGATCGCTATTTAAAAATAAGTTGTTGTCCATTTAAGACATAGATAAGGAGAAATTTTTTCTCTCAGAGGGTCGTGAGTCTTTGGAACTTTCTTCCTCAAAAGGCGGTGGAAGCAGAGTCTTTGAATATTTTTAAGGCAGGGGTAGATAGATTCTTGATAAACAATGGGGTGAAAGGTTATTGGGGGTAGGCAGGAATGTGGAGTTGAGGTTACAATCAGATCAGCTATGATCCCATTGAATGGTGGAGCAGACTCGAGGGGCCGAGTGGCCTACTCCTGCTCCTAATTCGTATGTTCGTATGTAGAGAGGGTACAGAGGAGATTTACGAAGATGTTTCCAGAAATGGAGATATTTAGCTATGAGGAAAGATTGGATAGGCTGTGCTTGTTTTCTTTTGGAACAGAGGAGGCTGAGGGGAGGTTTAATTGAGGTGTAGAACATTATGAGGGGCCTGGATAGCGTGGCTAGGAAGGACCTATTTCTGTTAGCAGAGACCAATAACCAAGGGGCATAGATTTAAAGTAAATTATAGAAGAAATAGATAAGAGTTGAGGAAGAATTTTTTCACCCAGAGGGTGTTGGGAACCGGGAACTCACTGACTGAAAGGATGGTAGAAACAGAAACCCTCATAGCATTCAAGAAAAAACACTTGGATATGTCCTTGAGGTGCTGCAACCAACAAGGCTATGGACAAGTAGCTGGAAAGTAGGATTAGACTGGATAACTCCTTTTTGATGACACAGACACAGTGGGTCCAATGGCCCATTTCTGTGCTGTAAATGTTTCTATATTTCCAAAAACCCAAACTTTCATCCCACTAACTCCATCCCATCCTACAAAACCTGAAACTCCTAATCCGGGTCACCTCAGCTGACACACACTGCTCCAGGAGCACATCCAGACCTCTAACAACAGCTTACTGTGTGTTCCTACCTCCCTCTGATCTACCATGAGTGGCCACACCAGGGACTCAGCCCTGCCCTCTGTGTGTCATCTCCCTATTTCTTCAAAAGTCACCGGAAAAAACCCTCACTCTGGTTTCAGCCTCTCTTCCTTCCATTTCCAGTAGAGCTCTGAGGAAGAGCTTACACCCAAATGTTAATCATCTTTCCTCTTCCTTCGTATTTCCAGCATGTTCTGTTTTTTCCCAAAAATATGCTTTAGTTATAAGATTTACAAAACAAAACTTTACATCACAGTTTAAATTCTTTGGCCTCCTTATCTCGAGAGACAATGGATAAGCGCCTGGAGGTGGTCAGTGGTTTGTGAAGCAGCGCCTGGAGTGGCTATAAAGGCCAATTCTAGAGTGACAGACTCTTTCACAGGTGCTGCAGATAAAATTGGTTGTCGGGGCTGTTACACAGTTTGCTCTCCCCTTGCGCTTCTGTCTTTTTTCCTGCCAACTGCTAAGTCTCTTCGACTCGCCACATTTTAGCCCTGTCTTTATGGCTGCCTGCCAGCTCTGGCGAACGCTGGCAACTGACTCCCACGACTTGTGATCAATGTCACAGGATTTCATGTCGCGTTTGCAGACGTCTTTAAAGCGGAGACATGGACGGCCGATGGGTCTGATACCAATGGCGAGCTCGCTGTACAATGTGTCTTTGGGGATCCTGCCATCTTCCATGTGGCTCACATGGCCAAATTGGACATTACATAACGTGCAATACAGATCAGTTTCTTTCAATACAGTACATGGGGCGGCACAGTGGTTAGCACCGCAGCCTCACAGCTCCAGCGACCCGGGTTCAATTCCGGGTACTGCCTGTGTGGAGTTTGCAAGTTCTCCCTGTGTCTGCGTGGGTTTTCTCCGGGTGCTCTGGTTTCCTCCCACAAGACAAAAGACTTGCGGGTTGGTAGATAAATTGGCCATTATAAATTGTCCCTAGTATAGGTAGGTGGTAGGGAAATATAGGGACAGGTGGGGATGTGGTAGGAATATGGGATTAGTGTAGGATTAATATAAATGGGTGGTTGATGGTCGGCACAGACTCGGTGGGCCGAAGGGCCTGTTTCAGTGCTGTATCTCTAAACTAAACTAAACTAAAATTTGCCATTACAGGCTATTTCATTTACATTCCATGTCAAATATTCTGTGGTGCATCCAGGCCCTCAGTATACTCTGTCGGGAGGGCCTTACACAGTAGCCTTTCCCCATTCATACTAATATTTTTATTTTCCTGCTGAAACTGGTGCTTGTAGAGACTGGTTTCGAACCCTCCCTGTGTTGTGCCTTGAGAGCCCTTTTTACATGAAACATGCTGAATCACGCACCAGCCAATCAGTGAACTTCAAACAGAAACTCCTGGCAGGAAGTAAAAGTGAAACACAGCTCATCAGCAGAGAGAGAGAGAGAGAGAGAGTGAGATCACAATCATCCTGCTGCTTTAGCCACCCACCCGAGGAGGCTTCTTTTCAGGTTATGGACACTGCACAGGAAAGGCACGGAGCTTCCCAGGGCGTCTGTCATCTTGCAGGTAAAACTGGTATTGACAGTGAGGGGCCAGGGAGTGACACTGAGAGGCAATAGTCTCACAGATACCCCGCTGTCCTTTCAGTTTCATTCTCTGAGCTGGCGATGCCTGCCTGGTTCTGAGCAAACTTTTCAATTTAAATCAGGAATAAAAATGCTGCAAACAAGCAAAATGGACGTCACTGCCTGAAAGAGAAATGATAGGTGAATTAAAACAAGAAATGCTGGAACCTCTCAGCAGGTCTGGCAGCATCTGTGAAAAGAGAAGCAGAGTTAACGTTTCGGGTCAGTGACCCTTCTTCGGAACTCTGTTCTGATGAAGGGTCACTGACCCGAAACATTAACTCTGCTTCTCTTTTCACAGATGCTGCCAGACCTGCTGAGAGGTTCCAGCATTTCTTGTTTTTATTCCAGATTTCCAGCATCCGCAGTATTTTGCTTTTATTTTAATGATAGGTGAATGTTTGGAATGACGACCTTTCATCAGAATTTACTTTCTGTTTAAAACTCTCCTGTTTGCTTTGCTTAAATTTTGTGCCTCTATCTCTTTAACTTTAGAGGTGTTAATATTTACTCAGTTATGTTGAAATGACAGCAGATAAACAGGCCATTCAGCCCATCCAGTCCATGTTGTCTATCCTCCACGCGAGCAGTATCCTAATCCCAAGAACCTGCCCTATTCCCAGATTCTGTTATCCCCCTTTCTTTCACCCTGATCAAATCTGTTCTCAAATATGGCTTGGTCTCTGTTTCAGTTACCAGTCGTACATCCCACAGCCTCAGAACCCCGTGTATAAAGATTTCTCCTGCTCTCTGTCCTAAATCTCTTAATGTTTAATCTTATCTCTGTGCCTCCTCATACTACACCCCTTGACTGTGGGAAACTGTCTGTTTCCATCTACTCTGTCTTATGCCTGAGAACTTTATATCGCTGTGTCAAATCACCCCTTTATCTCCTTTGTTCTAATGAAAACAGCCCCAATTTCTCAAGTCTTGCTTTGCATCTGAATTCCCTCATACCAGGCAGCATCCTAGTGAATCTGTGCTGTTCCTCTCTATCAGCACAATATGCTTTCTATAGTGTAAAGCCCAAACTACACAGTCTCACCATTATATCTCAACATGTATATTCTGAAATAAAAACAAGAAATTCTGGAACCACTCAGCAGGTCTGGCAGCATCTGTGTAAAGAGAAGCAGAGTTAATGTTTCGGGTCAGTGACCCTTTTTCGGAACTCTGTTCTGATGAAGGGTCACTGACCCGAAACGTTAACTCTGCTTCTCTTTCCACAGATGCTGCCAGACCTGCTGAGTGGTTCCAGCATTTTTTGTATTTATTTCAGATTTCCAGCATCTGCAGTATTTTGCTTTTATTTATGTATATTCTGAATCTCCCTCCATAAAACTCAGAATTCCATTAGTTTATCCACCTGAGGGGCTGCTTCAAATGTCTTGTGACCCTGAACCCACAAATTTCTCTTCTCCCTCACATCGTCCAACCATCACCCATTCCAGGCGTAATGGTTACTTTTAATATTTTACCAAAATGTACCACCTCCCATTTACTGACATTGGATTCCATCTGCCACGGTTTGGTCATTCCACTATCTTGGAGTCAGCCATGGCTCACTGGGTAGCACTCTCATCCCTGACTCAGAAGGTTGTGGGTTCAAGCCCCCTTTGTCTCAAGCTTAAAGTCCAGGCAGCTACTCCCAGTGCAGTACTGAGGGAGTGCTGCATTATCAGAGGGTCAGTACTGAGGGAAAGCTGCATTATCAGAGGGTCAGTACTGAGGGAAAGCTGCATTATCAGAGGGTCAGTACTGAAGGAGTGCTGCATTATCAGAGGGTCAGTACTGAGGGAGTGCTGCATTATCAGAGGGTCAGTACTGAGGGAAAGCTGCATTATCAGAGGGTCAGTACTGAAGGAGTGCTGCATTATCAGAGGGTCAGTACTGAGGGAGTGCTGCATTATCAGAGGGTCAGTACTGAGGGAGTGCTGCATTATCAGAGGGTCAGTACTGAGGGAACGCTGCATTATCAGAGGGTCAGTACTGAGGGAGTGCTGCATTATCAGAGGGTCAGTACTGAGGGAGTGCTGCATTCTCAGAGGGTCAGTACTGAGGGAGTGCTGCATTCTCAGAGGGTCAGTACTGAAGGAGTGCTGCATTATCAGAGGGTCAGTACTGAGGGAGTGCTGCATTATCAGAGGGTCAGTACTGAGGGAGTGCTGCATTATCAGAGGGTCAGTACTGAGGGAACGCTGCATTATCAGAGGGTCAGTAATGAAGGAGTGCTGCATTATCAGAGGGTCAGTACTGAGGGAACGCTGTATTATCAGAGGGTCAGTACTGAAGGAGTGCTGCATTATCAGAGGTCAGTACTGAAGGAGTGCTGCATTATCAGAGGTCAGTACTGAGGGAGCGCTGTATTATCAGAGGGTCAGTACTGAAGGAGTGCTGCATTATCAGAGGGTCAGTACTGAGGGAGTGATGCATTATCAGAGGGTCAGTACTGAGGGAGTGCTGCACTATCAGAGGGTCAGTACTGAGGGAGTGCTGCATTATCAGAGGGTCAGTACTAAGGGAGTGCTGCATTATCAGAGGGTCAGTACTGAGGGAGCGCTGTATTATCAGAGAGTCAGTACTGAAGGAGTGCTGCATTATCAGAGGGTCAGTACTGAGGGAGTGCTGCATTGTCAGAGGGTCAGTACTGAGGGAGCGCTGTATTATCAGAGAGTCAGTACTGAAGGAAAGCTGCATTATCAGAGGGTCAGTACTGAGGGAGTGCTGCATTATCAGAGGGTCAGTACTGAAGGAAAGCTGCATTATCAGAGGGTCAGTACTGAAGGAGTGCTGCATTATCAGAGGGTCAGTACTGAGGGAGTGCTGCATTATCAGAGGGTCAGTACTGAGGGAGTGCTGCATTATCAGAGGGTCAGTACTGAGGGAGTGCTGCATTATCAGAGGGTCAGTACTGAGGGAGTGCTGCATTATCAGAGGGTCAGTACTGAGGGAGTGCTGCTTTATCAGAGGGTCAGTACTGAGGGAGTGCTACATTATCAGAGGGTCAGTTGTGAGGGAGTGCTGCATTATCAGTGGGTCAATACTGAGGGAGTGCTACATTATCAGAGGGTCAGTTGTGAGGGAGTGCTGCATTATCAAAGGGTCAGTACTGAGGGAGTGCTACATTATCAGAGGGTCAGTTGTGAGGGAGTGCTGCATTATCAGTGGGTCAATACTGAGGGAGTGCTACATTATCAGAGGGTCAGTACTGAGGGAGTGCTGCATTATCAGAGGGTCAGTACTGATGGAGTGCTACATTATCAGAGGGTCAGTACTGAGGGAGTGCTGCATTATCAGAGGGTCAGTACTGAAGGAGTGCTGCATTATCAGAGGGTCAGTACTGATGGAGTGCTACATTATCAGAGGGTCAGTTGTGAGGGAGTGCTGCATTATCAGAGGGTCAGTACTGAGGGAGTGCTGCATTATCAGAGGGTCAGTACTGAGGGAGTGATGCATTATCAGAGAGTCAGTACTGAGGGAGTGCTGCATTATCAGAGGGTCAGTACTGAAGGAGTGCTGCATTATCAGAGGGTCAGTACTGAGGAAGTGCTGCATTATCAGAGGGTCAGTACTGAGGGAGTGCTGCATTATCAGAGGGTCAGTACTGAGGGAGTGCTGCATTATCAGAGGGTCAGTACTGAGGGAAAGCTGCATTATCAGAGGGTCAGTACTGAGGGAGTGCTGCATTATCAGAGGGTCAGTACTGAGGGAGTGCTGCATTATCAGAGGGTCACTACTGAAGGAGTGCTGCATTATCAGAGGGTCTGTACTGAAGGAAAGCTGCATTATCAGAGGGTCAGTACTGAGGGAGTGCTGCATTATCAGAGGGTCAGTACTGAGGGAGTGTTGCATTATCAGAGGGTCAGTACTGAGGGAGCGCTGCATTATCAGAGGGTCAGTACTGAGGGATTGCGACATCATCAGAGGTCAGTACTGAGGGAACGCTGTATTATCAGAGGGTCAGTACTGAGGGAGCGCTGCATTATCAGAGGGTCAGTACTGAGGGAGCGCTGCATTATCAGAGGGTCAGTACTGAGGGAGTGCTGCATTATCAGAGGGTCAGTACTGAGGGAAAGCTGCATTATCAGAGGGTCAGTACTGAGGGAGTGCTGCATTATCAGAGGGTCAGGACTGAGGGAGTGCTGCATTATCAGAGGGTCAGTACTGAGGGAGTGCTGCATTCTCAGAGGGTCAGTACTGAAGGAGTGCTGCATTATCAGAGGGTCAGTACTGAGGGAGTGCTGCATTATCAGAGGGTCAGGACTGAGGGAGCGCTGCATTATCAGAGGGTTAGTACTGAGGGAGTGCTGCATTATCAGAGGGTCAGTACTGAGGGAGTGCTGCATTATCAGAGGGTCAGTACTGAAGGATAGCTGCATTATCAGAGGGTCAGTACTGAGGGAATGCTGCATTATCAGAGGTTCAGTTGTGAGGGTGTGCTGCATTATCAGAGGGTTAGTACTGAGGGAGTGCTGCATTTTCAGAGGGTCAGTACTGAGGGAACGTTGCATTATCAGAGGGTCAGTACTGAGGGAACGCTGCATTATCAGAGGGTCAGTACTGAGGGAGTGCTGCATTATCAGAGTGTCAGTACTGAGGGAGTGCTGCATTTTCAGAGGGTCAGTACTGAGGGAACGCTGCCTTATCAGAGGGTCAGTACTGAGGGAACGCTGCATTATCAGAGGGTCAGTACTGAGGGAGTGCTGCATTATCAGAGGGTCAGTACTGAGGGAGTGCTGCATTATGAGAGGGTCAGTACTGAGGGATTGCGACATCATCAGAGGTCAGTACTGAGGGAGTGCTGCATTATCAGAGGGTCAGTACTGAGGGAGTGCTGCATTATCAGAGGGTCAGTATTGAGGGAATGCTGCATTATCAGAGGGTTAGTACTGAGGGAATGCTGCATTATCAGAGGGTCAGTACTGAGGGAGCGCTGCATTATCAGAGGGTCAGTACTGAGGGAGTGCTGCATTATCAGAGGGTCAGTACTGAGGGAACGCTGCATTATCAGAGGGTCAGTACTGAGGGAGTGCTGCATTATCAGAGGGTCAGTACTGAGGGAGTGCTGCATTATCAGAGGGTCAGTACTGAGGGAGTGCTGCATTATCAGAGGGTCAGTACTGAGGGAACGCTGCATTATCAGAGGGTCAGTGCTGAGGGAGTGCTGCTTTATCAGAGGGTCAGTACTGAGGGAACGCTGCATTATCAGAGGGTCAGTACTGAGGGAGTGCTGCATTATCAGAGGGTCAGTACTGAGGGAGTGCTGCATTATCAGAGGGTCAGTACTGAGGGAGTGCTGCATTATCAGAGGGTCAGTACTGAGGGAGTGCTGCATTCTCAGAGGGTCAGTACTGAAGGAGTGCTGCATTATCAGAGGGTCAGTACTGAGGGAGTGCTGCATTATCAGAGGGTCAGTACTGAGGGAGTGCTGCATTTTCAGAGGGTCAGTACTGAGGGAGTGCTGCATTATCAGAGGGTCAGGACTGAGGGAGTGCTGCATTATCAGAGGGTCAGTACTGAGGGAGCGCTGCATTATCAGAGGGTCAGTACTGAGGGAGTGCTGCATTCTCAGAGGGTCAGTACTGAGGGAACGCTGCCTTATCAGAGGGTCAGTACTGAGGGAGTGCTGCATTATCAGAGGGTCAGTACTGAGGGAATGCTGCATTATCAAAGGGTCAGTACTGAGGGAACAATGCATTATCAGAGGGTCAGTACTGAGGGAATGCTGCATTATCAAAGGGTCAGTACTGAGGGAACAATGCATTATCACAGGGTCAGTACTGAGGGAATGGTGCATTATCAGAGGGTCAGTACTGAGGGAGTGCTGCATTATCAGAGGGTCAGTTGTGAGGGAGTGCTACATTATCAGAGGGTCAGTTGTGAGGGAGTGCTGCATTATCAGAGGGTCAGTACTGAGGGAGTGCTGCATTATCAGAGGGTCAGTTGTGAGGGAGTGCTACATTGTCAGAGGGTCAGTTGTGAGGGAGTGCTGCATTATCATAGGGTCAGTACTGAAGGAGTGCTGCATTCTCAGAGGGTCAGTACTCTGGGATTGCTGCATTATCAGAGGGTCAGTACTGAGGGATTGCGACATCATCAGAGGTCAGTACTGAGGGAACGCTGTATTATCAGAGGGTCAGTACTGAGGGAGCGCTGCATTATCAGAGGGTCAGTACTTAGGGATTGCGACATCATCAGAGGTCAGTACTGAGGGAACGCTGTATTATCAGAGGGTCAGTACTGAGGGAGCGCTGCATTATCAGAGGGTCAGTACTGAGGGAACGCTGCATTATCAGAGGGTCAGTACTGAAGGAGTGCTGGATTATCAGAGGGTCAGTACTGAGGGACTGCTGCATTATCAGAGGGTCAGTACTGAGGGAATGCTGCATTATCACAGGGGCAGTACTGAGGGAGTGCTGCATTATCAGAGGGTTAGTACTGAGGGAGTGCTGCATTATCAGAGGGTTCGTACTGAGGGAGTGCTGCATTATCAGAGGGTTAGTACTGAGGGAGTGCTGTATTATCAGAGGGTCAGTACTGAGGGAGTGCTGCATTATCAGAGGGTCAGTACTGAGGGAGTGCTGCATTATCAGAGGGTCAGTACTGAGGGAGTGCTGCATTATCAGAGGGTTCGTACTGAGGGAGTGCTGCATTATCAGAGGGTTAGTACTGAGGGAGTGCTGCATTATCAGAGGGTCAGTACTGAGGGAGTGCTGCATTATCAGAGGGTTCGTACTGAGGGAGTGCTGCATTATCAGAGGGTTAGTACTGAGGGAGTGCTGCATTATCAGAGGGTCAGTACTGAGGGAGTGCTGCATTATCAGAGGGTCAGTACTGAGGGAGTGCTGCATTATCAGAGGGTCAGTACTGAGGGAATGCTGCATTATCACAGGGGCAGTACAGAGGGTGTGATGCATTATCAGAGAGTCAGTACTGAGGGAGTCCTGCATTATCAGAGGGTCAGTACTGAGGGAGTGCTGCATTATCAGAGGGTTCGTACTGAGGGAGTGCTGCATTATCAGAGGGTCAGTACTGAGGGGGTGCTGCATTATCAGAGGGTCAGTACTGAGGGAGTGCTGCATTATCAGAGGGTCAGTACTGAGGGAGCGCTGCATTATCAGAGGGTCAGACTCGGAGGACGGAGTTCCAGACTGGTAAGTGTAAAAAACTTACCTTGTGAATTCTCGGAGCTGACTCGGAGGGCGGAGTTCCAGGGCGGTCAGTATAAAAAACTTACCTTGGGGATTCTCTGAGCAGACTCGGAGGGCGGAGTTCCAGAGCGGTGAGTATAAAAAACTTACCTCGGGTATTCTAGGAGCAGACTCGGAGGGCGGAGTTAACCTCGGGGATTCTCGGACAGACTCGGAGGGCGGAGTTAACCTCGGGGATTCTCGGAGCAGACTCGGAGGGCGGAGTTAACCTCGGGGATTCTCGGAGCAGACTCGGAGGGCGGAGTTAACCTCGGGGATTCTCGGACAGACTCGGAGGGCGGAGTTAACCTCGGGGATTCTCGGAGCAGACTCGGAGGGCGGAGTTAACCTCGGGGATTCTCGGAGCAGACTCGGAGGGCGGAGTTAACCTCGGGGATTCTCGGACAGACTCGGAGGGCGGAGTTAACCTCGGGGATTCTCGGACAGACTCGGAGGGCGGAGTTAACCTCGGGGATTCCCGTACAGACTCGGAGGGCGGAGTTAACCTCGGGGATTCTCGGACAGACTTGGAGGGCGGAGTTAACCTCGGGGATTCTCGGACTGACTCGGAGGGCGGAGTTAACCTCGGGGATTCTCGGACAGACTCGGAGGGCGGAGTTAACCTCGGGGATTCTCGGAGCAGACTCGGAGGGCGGAGTTAACCTCGGGGATTCTCGGACAGACTCGGAGGGCGGAGTTAACCTCGGGGATTCCCGGACTGACTCGGCGGGCGGAGTTAACCTCGGGGATTAAGCTGTGACCAGATTGGCTGGTCGGGAATCTGTCCCGAATTTGAAAATAAAACTGATAAAAATTGATTAAAACACTAATTAACTAATTAATAAGTAGAGTAACTAAACCAGAGGGAGGAGATTACTGTATTTAGTTAGCATTTAGTATTTATTGCAGAAATCTAGCACTGGGGACCACATAGTTAAGTCTATCATAATTTAGTAAGCATTTAATAAGTATTTATTTATTTTAGATTCATTAACTAATTAATGCTAGAAATGTCAGTTAGAGGGGTGAAGTGCTTCACCTGTGAGATGTGGGAGGTCCGTGATGCTTCCAGCCTTCCGGGGGACTACATCTACAGGAAGTGTACCCAGTTGCAGCTCCTCACAGAGCGCATGGATCGGTTGGAGCAGCAATTAGATGCACTTAGGAGCATGCAGGTGGAAGAAAGCATCAGAGACAGGAGTTTTAGAGAAGTGGTTACACCCAAGGTGCAGGCAGATAGATGGGAGACCGCTAGAAGGGGCAGGCAGTCAGTGCAGGAATCCCCTGTGGCTATCCCCCTCTCTAACAAGTATACTGTTTTGGATACTGTTGGGGGGGATGGCCTATCAGGGGAAAACAGCAGCAGCCAGAGCAGTGGCACCACAGCTGGCACTGTTGTTCAGCAGGGAGAGAAAAAGCGCAGAAGAGCAATAGTTATAGGGGACTCTATAGTCAGGGGCACAGATAGGCGCTTCTGTGGACGTGAAAGAGACTGCAGGAAGGTATGTTGCCTCCCTGGTGCCAGGGTCAAGGATGTCTCTGAATGGACAGGGGGCATTCTGAAGGGGGAGGGCGAACAGCCAGAGGTTGTGGTACACATCGGTACCAACGACATAGGCAGGAAGAGTGACGAGGTCCTGCAGGGGGAGTTTAGGGAGTTAGGTCGTAAGTTTAAAAAAAACAGGACCTCTTGGGTTGTAATCTCAGGATTACTCCCTGTGCCACGTGCCAGTGAGGCTAGAAATAGGAAGATAGTGCAACTAAACACGTGGCTGAACAGCTGGTGTAGAAGGGAGGGTTTCAGATATCTGGATCATTGGGATCTCTTCAGGGACAGGTGGGACCTGTACAAGAAGGACGGGTTGCATCTAAACTGGAGGGGCACAAATATCCTGGCTGTAAGGTTTGCTAGCGTCACTCGGGAGGGTTTAAACTAGTGTGGCAGGGGGGTGGGAACCAGAGCAGTAGGACAGCTAGTGAAATAAATGAGGAGGAACTGGGAAATAAGGCCAGTAAGACTAAGAGGAAGAGCAGGCAGGGAGATGTTGCTGAGCACAGCGGGACTGCTGGTCTGAAGTGCATTTGTTTCAGTGCAAGAAGTATAACAGGTAAGGCAGATGAACTTAGAGTTTGGATTAGCACTTGGAAATATGATGTTGTTGCTATTACAGAGACTTGGTTGAGGGAAGGACAGGATTGGCAGCTAAACGTTCCGGGATTTAGATGCTTCAGGCAGGATAGAGGGGGATGTAAAAGGGGTGGGGGAGTTGCATTACTTGTTAAGGAGAATATCACAGCTGTACTGCGGGAGGACACCTCAGGGGTCATGCAGCGAGGCAATATGGGTGGAGCTCAGGAATAGGAAGGGTGCAGTCACGATGTTGGGGGTTTACTACAGGCCTCCCAACAGCTAGCGGGAGGTAGAGGAGAAGATATGAAAACAGATTTTGGAAAGATGTAAAGCTAACAGGGCTGTGGTGGTGGGTGATTTTAACTTCCCCTATATTGACTGGGACTCACTTAGTGCTAGGGGCTTGGATGGGGCAGAATTTGTAAGGAGCATCCAGGAGGGCTTCTTGAAACAGTATGTAGATAGTTCAACTAGGGATGGGGCCATTCTGGACCTAGTATTGGGGAATGAGCCCGGCCAGGTGGTCGAAGTTTCAGTGGGGGTGCATTTCGGGAACAGTGACCATAATTCCATAAGTTTTAAGGTACTTGTGGATAAGGATAAGAGTAGTCCTTGGGTGAAGGTGCTAAATTGGGGGAAAGCTAATTATCACAATATTAGGCAGGAACTGAAGAATTTAGATTGGGGGGCGGCTGTTTGAGGGTAAATCAACATCTGACATGTGGGAGTCTTTCAAACGTCAGCTGATTAGAATCCAGGACCAGCATGTTCCTGTGTGGAAGAAAGACAAGTTTGGCAAGTTTCGGGAAGCTTGGATAACACGGGATATTGTGAGCCTAGTCAAAAAGAAAAAGGAAGCATTTGTAAGGGCTGGAAGGCTAGGAACAGATGAAGCACTTGAGGAATATAAAGACAGTAGGAAGGAACTTAAGCAAGGAGTTAGGAGGGCTAAAAGGGGTCAGAAAAGTCATTGGCAAACAGGATTAAGGATTATCCCAAGGCTTTCTATACATATATAAAGAGCAAGAGGGTAACCAGGGAAAGGGTTGGCCCACTCAGGGACAGAGATGGGAATCTATGTGTGGAGCCAGAGGAAATGGGCAAGGTGCGAAATGAGTACTTTGCATCAGTATTCACCAAAGAGAAGGACTTGGTGGATGATGAGCCGAGGGAAGGGAAGGGAGTGCAGATAGTCTCAGTCATCTCAGTATCAAAAAGGAGGTGGTGTTGGGTGTCTTGCAAAGCATTAAGGTAGATAGGTCCCCAGGGCCTGATGGGATCTCCCCTAGAATACTGAGGAAGGCAAGGGAAGAAATTGCTAGGGCCTTGACAGAAATCTTTGCATCCTCATTGGCGACAGGGGAGGTCCCAGAGGACTGGAGAATAGCCAATGTTGTGCCTTTGTTTAAGAAGGGTAGCAAGGATAATCCAGGAAATTATAGGCAGGTGAGCCTTACGTCAGTGGTAGGGAAACTATTAGAGAGGATTATTTGGGACAGGATTTACTCCCATTTGGAAACAAACGAACTTATTAGCGAGAGACAGCATGGTTTTGTGAAGGGGAAGTCGTGTCTTACTAATTTGATTGAGTTTTTTGAGGAAGTGACGAAGATGATTGATGAAGGAAGGGCAGTGGATGTTATCTATGTGGTCTTTAGTAAAGCCTTTGACAAGGTCCCGCATGGCAGACTGGTGCAAAAGGTGAAGTCACACGGGATCAGAGGTGAGCTGGCAAGATGGATACAGAACTGGCTCAGTCACAGAAGACAGAGGGTATCAGTGGATGGGTGTTTTTCTGAATGGAGGGATGAGACTAGTGGTGTTCCGCAGGGATCAGTGCTGGGACCTTTGCTGTTTGTAGTATATATAAATGATTTGGAGGAAAATGTAGCTGGTCTGATTAGTAAGTTTGCGGACGACACAAAGGTTGGTGGAGTTGCGGATAATGATGAGGATTGTCAGAGGATACAGCAGGATATAGATCGGTTGGAGAATTGGGCAGAGAAATGGCAGATGGAGTTTAATCCGGACAAATGTGAGGTAATGCATTTTGGAAGGTCTAATGCAGGTGGGAGGTATACAGTAAATGGCAGAACCCTTAGGAGTATTGACAGGCAGAGAGATCTGGGCGTACAGGTCCACAGGTCACTGAAAGTGGCAACGCAGGTGATAAGGTAGTCAAGAAGGCATACGGCATGCTTGCCTTCATCAGTCGGGGCATAGAGTATATAAATTGGCAAGTCATGTTGCAGCTGCACAGAATTTCAGTTCGGCCACACTTAGAATATTGCGTGCAATTCTGGTCGCCACACTATGCTGCATTATCAGAGGGTCAGTACTGAGGGAACGCTACATTATCAGAGGGTTAGTACTGAGGGAACGCTACATTATCAGAGGGTTAGTACTGAGGGAACGCTACATTATCAGAGGGTTAGTACTGAGGGAGTGCTACATTATCAGAGGGTCAGTACTGAGGGAACGCTACATTATCAGAGGGTTAGTACTGAGGGAACGCTGCATTATCAGAGGGTTAGTACTGAGGGAACGCTACATTATCAGAGGGTTAGTACTGAGGGAACGCTACATTATCAGAGGGTTAGTACTGAGGGAACGCTACATTATCAGAGGGTTAGTACTGAGGGAACGCTGCATTATCAGAGGGTCAGTACTGAGGGAACGCTACATTATCAGAGGGTCAGTACTGAGGGAACGCTACATTATCAGAGGGTCAGTACTGAGGGAACGCTGCATTATCAGAGGGTCAGTACTGAGGGAACGCTGCATTATCAGAGGGTCAGTACTGAGGGAACGCTACATTATCAGAGGGTTAGTACTGAGGGAACGCTACATTATCAGAGGGTTAGTACTGAGGGAGTGCTACATTATCAGAGGGTCAGTACTGAGGGAACGCTACATTATCAGAGGGTCAGTACTGAGGGAACGCTACATTATCAGAGGGTTAGTACTGAGGGAACGCTGCATTATCAGAGGGTTAGTACTGAGGGAACGCTGCATTATCAGAGGGTCAGTACTGAGGGAACGCTACATTATCAGAGGGTTAGTACTGAGGGAACGCTACATTATCAGAGGGTCAGTACTGAGGGAACGCTACATTATCAGAGGGTCAGTACTGAGGGAACGCTACATTATCAGAGGGTTAGTACTGAGGGAACGCTACATTATCAGAGGGTTAGTACTGAGGGAACGCTACATTATCAGAGGGTTAGTACTGAGGGAACGCTGCACTGTTGGATTTGTTGTCTTTCAGATGAGATGTTAAACTGAGGCCTTGTCTACTCTCTCCAATGGATGTAAATGATCCCATGGCATTATTTCAAAGATGAGCAGGAGAGATTGTCCTGGGCCAATATGTATCCCTCAACCAACATCAGAAAAATTTCATGATCTGGTCAATATCACATTGTTGCTTGCGGGAGCTTGCTGTGCATTAAATGGCTGCTGGGTTTCCTAGATTACAAGATGATTACACTTCAGAAACATTTCATTGGCTGGAAAGCACTCTGAGAAGTCCTGAGGTTGTGAAAAGCACCTATTACAACCAGGTGAGGAAGGGGTTTAGGGGTGCCCTCTTGACCATTTCCTGGTTTGGCCGTAACAGGGTTTAACTTTCAAAAATACAGTGTTTTTAGCTTCCCCTCAGTGAGTCCTTGCTCACTGCTCTCTCATTGTAATTGTAAAGATATCAACCAGACAGGTTTTCTCAGATTTAAACAAGAAATGTATAAGTTTATTAACCTTAAAACTCTAACTCAGTTAAAACTACAAAAAATACATGATTCAACCACACTAGCCTGCATACACAATAAACACACACACAGATACAGAGGAGGAGAAAAATTAAAGGGAGAAGGTTTGAAGTAGTAGAGGGAATTTAGTTACTGGTTTTGGGTTGGATGTAAAGTCTTTGATGAAAGTTAAGTCTTGCAGTTCTCACTGGGACCCAGTGCACACTTTCACACTTGTTTTGCTGGTACTGAAGGCTGCGGGGGTCTCTGTTTTGAGCCTTAAGTTACTTCCGTGGGTCCCTGGAACTTTGTGAGAGAGAGAGAGAGAGAGAGAGACAAAGAGAGAGAGACCTTGCTTCTCTTTGGTCTTCAAAAGAAGTCTGCTAAAAACTTTACTGTGATGCACAATTCAATCAATTCCCAGTTTGGCCAGCAGGTTAGTCATGTGACCAGCTCCTTGTTTGAAACAGCCTCGCCTTCGAGATTTGTTGATTCTTCAGAGCTTACAAGACACACTCAGTGGGGGCGGGGGCGGTGGGGGGGGGGGGTGGTGGGTGGTTGGTGGTGGAGTGCTGGCTCTTACACAGACAATGACTCTGAATGTCTGTTCATAATCACTATTGACAAAACCAATCTGGCTAATTGAATCAGGGAGCATTCCCATTGTCTCTCTAGGCCACTGTCTCTCAGAATGCAAATGTGCAGCCATGTTTTCAGCCACTGCTCTGTGGTCCTTTTAAACAAGTTATGCTCAATGTCCAGTAAACATTCAAATAGTGTTCCATATGCTGAAATTAATATATTTCCATTTGGCAGGTGTGGTTTCTGTCGCACACTGCAGAAAGAAAAGCTTTTCTTTTTCTAAGCAATATCCTCTTGCAACTTTCTTTGGTCCTTAGAATTATTTACTCTGCCTCCTATTTTAGTATCATCTGCAGATATGGACATCACTCCCTCTAGCCTAATACCCAAATCATTGATGCAGATAGTGACCAGAAGCATTCCCAGAACAGAACCACTGGGACATCACTACCCACTTCCATCCACCGAAAAACTGTTCAACTCTGTTTCTTCTATTATTAACAGGCTTTAATCTGATTTTCTTACTTTCCTCATATTCCATATCCATGTACCTTCTCTAATTTCATCCCGTTCTGGTTCTCTACAGCAACAACACCCCCCCCCCCCCCCCCCTCCATGTGTCCTCTTTGCAATACCTTAAATAAGCAGACTGCAGATATCCTGGTCCATTTTCATACCCTGAATCCATAGCTCTAGAGCTAGTGTGTGAACATGGTCACAGTTTTATTTGCTATTGATTTTAGTTGCATCCCCCATCTGAGTGCGAGGGAGCAAACGATGAATATAGGCCACTGATACTGAGGGAACAAAAGGAAAGAGGAGGAATGGAGAAAATGACTTTTTATCCAGGGTGGTGCTCTGGGTCTATTACACTCTGTGCTTTATTGAGTGGCAGCAGCAGAATTCACACCTGGGGACTTGTAATCTTGCTCAAGTTGGAAACTACCATCCTCCCAGAGCCTTTTACAGATTAGCACTGAGGCAGGACTGGGTGGGGTACAACTGGGAGATGAAGAACCTGAAAGAATGAATAAACAAATGGATTTCATGATTCTGCCTTCAGACACCAGCAGTTCCAGTAGTCTCCGAGCCAAAGCCTCATGTGGACACATCACAGAGCCCCTGAGTCTAAAAGCCTGGGCCAAGGCTCGGATAGAAATGGTGAGTTTCTCAATCATTATTTGGTCAATGTGGTATTTATACATGCCTGATTTTCCACCTTCTCTCTTGAGGATGTTGCCCTGTGCTAACTGTATCTCTCTCTGGGCACTTGCCATAGTCCAGTACCTCAACTCAATGGATAAGGACCAAGCTGAGTTTGGCTCTTGTTATTGTCTGGGTGTGAATGGGATGAAAGCTCATAATCACTATGTGGTACTCCACTACCACATCAGCCTCCCTCCACCCCAAACCCTCTCCAATTCCCCCAGTGTCTGCATAACCATGAATTGGCAACAAGTACCCAGCAGGTTACTGCCTGACAGCTCAAATTGCGCCTCCTTTTCCCGCCTGAATCCTGCTCCCATCACTCTCTTCTCATCCCTCTCCCTATTCTTCTTCCTGCTCTTCATTCTGACAATCACACAGATTCTGTCTCCTCAGGGAATCCGTTCTTTTCCATGTCAGAGCTGTAAGAAGGAATGGGTCTGGCAGGAGGTGTGCAAATTGGCACTCTTCAGTGAAGAGGAGAGGGAGTGTTATGAGCAAAAACTGGTGGAACTAACCAAAGATGACACTGCATCTTACAAAAAGGTAATGAGCAACACATTGAGGGAGATGGGCAGAAAGACGCAGGGATTGGGTGGTGTAATTAGCTAAAACAGTGTTGGGGGTATATAAACATTCTGATGCCTCTCTGATGACTGTATGGGAACATATGAAATGAATTGTGATCCAGTTTTAACCCAGTTCCAACAATGCACAGCCCCACAACATCAACCTATGCCAATTCAGCACCAAACTGGTCATCTCAGCCAGAGAGATTAACAGTGTCAGTCTGCTGTTTTTTCACAAGGCAACCAAGTGATTTTACACACTTGGGGATATTGGTGCAGCTTGTGCATTCTTGCTTATCCAATGAGTGATTGTTGGGACAGTCTGGAGGGAGCTTTACTCTGTATCTAACCCCCATTTTTTTTTCTTTTCTTTTCTTTTTCTTTTTTTTATAGCCACTCGGCAGCTCCAATCAAGCAACAGCCAACCCCTTGCTGTACCTGTCCTGGGAGTGTTTGATGGGGACAGTGTAGAGGGAGCTTTACTCTGTATCTAACCCCGTTTTTTTTTTTCTTTTTCTGTTAGGGAGATTCACTCTGTATCTAACCCATACTGTACCTGCCCTGGGAGTGTTTGATGAGACAGTGTAGAGGGAGCTTTACTCTGTATCTAACCCATACTGTACCTGCCCTGGGAGTGTTTGATGAGACAGTGTAGAGGGAGTTTTACTCTGTATCTAACCCCCGTGCTGTACCTGCTCTGGGTGTGTTTAATATTTGAGTGTTTTGAGTTTCTGTCAGTACGCTTGTGGTAGTTATTTGCTTCTGATCATTATCGAGTGAACCATGTGGACAGTGTGTGCATATAAATGTTGCTTGAGGTCAAGATCAGGTTTGATGTTGATGGCCTCTGCAGTCAAATAGTTTGCTAACACTCACAATTCACAATGACCTCTTGGGAAATGTAAGGCAGTCAACATCAGCAGCACAGGAAACAGAAAGAAAAGTAGAATTTGTAGCACTCAAAGGGCCATTGGGCCCATTCCAGCTATGCCACCTTCTAGGAAAACATTCCTTGGAATTCCCTGCTCCTGTCCTTTCTCCACACCCTTTAAAAAGATCCAATATTGATCCACTTGACTATTATCAGTTACAATGGATTCTGCCTCACCACTGTTTCTGGTGGAACAGACCACGTCTTAAGGTGAAATCTCTCGGGATTCACCCCTGGGTATTGGCTGTCATAGTTCCTCCTTCATTGTGTCTGTGGCTAAAACAGCAGGGGCAAGAACAGGTGAAATCATGACAGCTCTGAATAAGAACCAAGAGAAGCCTTTGATCCAGAAATCAGTGCCTGACCTCACCCTCCAGCAGATGAAACCTCATCTCATCCCACCATCTATGAGCAAATTTCCAATTCCTACCCTGCCCCCACTCTACCGCAATCTGTCTTGGTCACTTCCCACTTCCCAAACTACTAACAACACGAATGAAAGAACAAACTTGCATTAATACAACACCTATCACATGTCAAAGCATGTTACATCACATTTAACAAAGTGCTTTTGAACTGTAGTTACAGCTTGTTATATTAACAAACGCACCTGTCAAATCCCTAAAACAGAAAATGAGATGATTGGCCACAGTAAATGTCCTTGGTTGAGGGAGAAGTGTTGGCTGGTTTTCTTCTTCTTTGGCCTCCTTGTCTCGAGAGACAATGGGTAAGCGCCTGGAGGTGGTCAGTGGTTTGTGGAGCAGTGCCTGGAGTGGCTATAAAGGCCAATTCTAGAGTGACAGATTCTTCCACAGGCGCTGCAGATAAAATTGGTTGTCGGGGCTGTTACACAGTTGGCTCTCTCCTTACACTTCTGTCTTTTTTCCTGCCAACTGCTAAGTTTCTTCGACTCTTTAGCCCCGCCTTTATGGCTGCCCGCCAGCTCTGACGATCACTGGCAACTGACTCCCACGAATTGTGGTCAGTGTCACAGGACTTCATGTCGCGTTTGCAGACGTGTTTAAAGCGGAGACATGGATGGCCAGTGGGTCTGATACCAGTGACGAGCTCGCTGTAGAATGTGTCCTTGGGGATCCTGCCATCTTCCATGTGGCTCACATGGCCAAGCCATCACGAGCGCCGCTGGCTTAGTAGGGTGTATATGCTGGGGATGTTGGCCGCCTCGAGGACTTCTGTGTTGGAGATACGGTCCTGCCACCTGATGCCAAGTATTCTCCAGAGGCAGCGAAGATGGAATGAATTGAGACGTCGCTCTTGGCTGACATACGTTGTCCAGGCCTTGCTGCCGTAGAGCAAGGTACTGAGGACACAGGCTTGATACACTCGGACTTTTGTGTTTCGTGTCAGTGCGCCATTTTCCCACACTCTCTTGGTCAGTCTGGACATAGCAGCGGACGCCTTTCTCACGCGCTTGTTGATTTCTGCATCGAGAGACAAGTTACTGGTGATAGTTGAGCCTAGGTAGATGAACTCTTGAACCATTTCCAGAGCGTGGTCGCCGATATTGATGGATGGAGCATTTCTGATGTCCTGTCCCATGATCGTTTTCTTGAGCTGATGGTTCGGCCAAATTCGTTGCAGGCGGCCGCAAACCTGTCGATGAGTCTCTTCTGTGTGGGATGTTAAAGCAGCATCGTCAGCAAAGAGGAGTTCCCTGATGAGGACCTTTCGTACTTTGGTCTTTGCTCTAAGACGGGCAAGGTCGAACAACCTACTACCTGATGTGTGGAGGAAAATTCCTTCTTCTGAAGACTTGAACGCATGTGAGAGCAGCAGTGAGAAGAAAATCCCAAACAGTGTAGGTGCGAGAACACAGCCCTGTTTCACAACACTCAGGATAGGAAAGGGGTCTGATGAGGCACCGCTATGCTGAATTGTGCCTTTCATATTGTCATGGAATGATGTGATGATACTTCGTAGCTTTGGTGGACATCTGATCTTTGCTAGTAATCTGAAGAGACCACGTCTGCTGACGAGGTCAAAGCTTTGGTGAGATCTAGGGAAGCAACGTAGAGGGGCATCTGTTGTTCGCGGCATTTCTCCTGTAGCTGGCGAAGGAAGAACAGCATGTCAATGGTGGATCTTTCTGCTCGAAAGCCACACTGTGCCTCAGGATAGACATGCTCAGCCAGTTTCTGGAGTCTGTTTAAAACGATTTGAGCGAAGATTTTCCCCACTATGCTGAGCACGGAGATTCCACGGTAGTTGTTGCAGTCACCGCGGTCACCCTTGTTCTTATAGAGGGTGATGATATTGGCATCGCGCATGTCCTGTGGTACTGCTCCCTCATCCCAGCACAGGCAAAGCAGTTCATGGAGTGCTGAGAGTATAGCAGGCTTGGCACTCTTGATGATTTCAGGGGTAATGCCGTCCTTCCCAGGGGCTTTTCCACTGGCTAGAGAATCAATGGCATCACTGAGTTCCGATTTTGTTGGCTGTACGTCCAGCTCATCCATGACTGGCAGAGACTGGGCTGCATTGAGGGCGGTCTCAGTGACAACATTCTCCCTGGAGTACAGTTCTAGGTAGTGTTCCACCCAGCGGTCCATTTGCTTGCGTTGGTCAGTGATTGTTTCCCCTAATTTAGACTTGAGGGGAGCGATCTTCATGATGGTTGGCCCAAAAGCTCTCTTAATGCCATCATACTTTTCCGAATGTTTCCGGTGTCGGAGGCCAGCTGAATACGACTGCATAGGTGTCGCCAGTGGTCACTTACGCAGCACCTGGCTGTTCTTTGCGTAGCATTTCTGGCTGCTTTCAGTGCTATGGATGTTAACTCGCTGGGGGCTTTCTTGTAGTTCAACAGTGCAATGCTCTTAGCGGTTATGACAGGTTCCAGCTCTTCAAAGTGAGATTGAAACCAGTCTGCATTCTGCTCCACACGTTTGCCATAGGTGGTCATTGCTGAGTCATAGATGGCGTCTCTGATGTGGGCCCACTTGGTCTCTGCATCCCCTGTAGGAGTGTTTTGAAGGGCTTTTTCAAGTGAATTTAGAAACTTATGTAACAGCTGTGGATAAGAAATTCTGTTAGTGTTGATCCGCGGGGGGCCCTTCTGCTTGGAGTGATGCAGCTTCTTTGGTTTGAGTCTAACTTTGCTGCACACCAGGGAGTGGTCGGTGTCACAGTCCGCACTGTGGAAGCTGCGTGTGATTTAGACACTGTTTGTAGAGGCTTGCCTTGTGACGATGAGGTCCAGCTGGTGCCAACAACGTGATCTTGGGTGTCTCCATGAAACCTGGTGACAGGATTTAGTATGAAAGAACGAGTTGGTGATGCAGAGGTTGTGATAGGTACACAACTCCAGCAGTCTCTGTCCATTCTCATTCATCCTTCCAATGCCATGGTGCCCAAGGCAGGAGGGCCTTGAGTCATGGTCGGCCCCAACCCTGGCGTTAAAGTCCCCCAGCAGGAACAAATGTTCGGTATTGGGAATGCTACTAATGATATTATGGAGTTCCTCATAGAACTGGTCTTTAACTTCAGGTGGGGAGCAGTGTGTTGGAGCATAGATGCTGAGTAGGTGTACTGGACCAGAGGCAGTGAGCAGTCGGTTGGACAGTATGCGTTCTGAGCCATTTGAAGGTGGCTCTATCATGCTGAGCAAAGAGTTTCTGATGGTGAAGCCCACTCCGTGCTGTCTTGGTTCTTCAGGATCCCTACCCTTTTAGCATTGACTATTCACTCAAAACCTGGAGTGGGGCTGCAAATCACAACTTCCTGATTGTACAGTAATAGCCCCACCAAGGTGGGAATTGGAAATTTGCTTATAGGTGAAGGGAGGAGGTATTATCTGCTGGAGGGTGAGGTCTGACCCTGATTTCTGGATCAAAGGCTTCTTTTCAGTATGATCCCTGCCAAATGAATGAAAGGGACACATGGAGCAGCAAGAGGGCTGTTGTGAACACTGCCTGACTGCACTGCATTGATTGCACCTCCATCTGCACTGACTACCTCAGCCTCCACTGACTGCACCTGCAACAACTGCACCTTCCCCTATACTGCACCTACACTGAGTGCACCTCCACCTATGCTGCCCTGCACCGACTCCAATAACACTTAACCTGCAGTGTCTGCACCTCAACCTCCAGCATCTGCATTGCACCGACTGCACTGCACCAACTACACCTTCACCTCTGCCGACTGAACCTGCACCGACTGCAATGCACCAACTACACCTTCACCTTTACCGACTGCACCTTAACCTCTACCGACTGCACTTCACCTGCACCGACTGCACCTTAACCTGCACCTCAACCTCTATCGACTGCACCTGCACCTTCACCGGCACCGACTGCACTGGACCAACTGCACCTTAACCTCTGCCGATCACACCTTCACCTGCACTGACTCCACCTCCACCTATACTGCAGCTGCACCTACTGAACTCTTCCTTTACTGCATCTCCAACTCCATCGACTGATAGCTCTGACACATGCTTAGATTTTGGAACAAGTCAGAATATTTAAAGATGAAACAAAATTCTGTGAAATAAAGAGCAGTTGATCTCAGCATCTGAAAGAGAAATGTCAAATGAATATTTCACTTGGAATCATTTGTCATAACACCCACCTTTCCTGTTTCACATTCTGATGAACTGCTGTGTATATTTAGCATGTTATGATGGTTTTATTGCATTTTAGCAGCTCAGAAACGTAACAGGTGGTCAATTGGTGGCTGAAAATGTAATCACATCACTGACATGGCACTCTGCAAATCTCTTTTGACATTAAGTTTTGCTTCAGATAACAGTACACCTTTATCTCCCATTTCCTCCCCCACCCTGCCACGAATGAGTTGGCTTATTTTGGGGGTACGGTTCAAGGGTTCACACTGCCCTCTAGCACTACATCCAAGTGGCCATCCTTCATGTGACAAGGAATGTTAGCAGGCTTTTCAACCAAGGGGGCATCACAGCTGAACCAGCAAAAGTAGCTACCTCTCTGCTACTTGGGCTGTGCCCTCAACCTGAGTCTGGACAAGTTGGGTAAACTGGGGTGCGGGTGGTGGTGGAGTGAAGATAAATAAACGATTATTGCATATGTTAATTCTCTCTTTCTCTTTCATGTGTGTTAGTGTCCTGACTGCAATTTCCTTGTGCAGAGAGTGGATCTGCAGAGCCTGTGTGTGGAGTGTCTGTTCTGTTCCAACGCAAGAGGGAAGCTCTATCAGTTCTGCTGGGACTGTCTGAGAGAGTGGAAAAGCCCAGCCTCACACAGCACTGACTGTGGCAACAAATCCTGCACCATCACGGCAATGTTGCTGTCCTGCCCACTCATTGAGGCCCCTGATATTGAGGTACATCAGTGCCCTGTAGTTCGGGCATGTCCCAACTGCGAGGCCCTGGTCTCCCACTGTCTGGAGGGCTGTCCACAAGTGGAGTGTCCCAACTGTTTTCATTCGTTCTGTTATCGTTGCTTGGGTATTGAAGAGTGTAACTATGCAGAAATTGTGGAACTGAGTGATGACGACGACACAGATTACGAGAATTGTGATGATTCCTCTGAATGTATCAGAGCTGGAAGACAGAAAATTACTGGCAGAAAGAACTACAAAATAAATCCAACCTACAAGCTGAATGAGGATGTGACAGATAATTAATAGAAGGCAACAACTACCAGAAATTTATCTAACCTTGGCCGGCAGAGCATCCTTGATATCAGGAGTGAATGACTGCATGTCCTCCTCCCAGTGATGGTCAAGGCACAAGGAACGCTGTGGCCAGTACAGTTTTAACCTGAACTTGATCAGACACACCCTATTACAAACATCAGCAGCCCGATCCCAAACAACAATAGTGACAGAGAAAATAAAAATTAAAACTTTCACGCATCATGACTCTTTAAACCTTAACATGCTTACATAGTATGAATGATTATTGAAGGGCCGCAATTATTGTTATATAGGATATAGTTAGATAACCTATTTCACTAGCAACGTTACATCAGAATCTCTACACTTTCAACAGTTCTACAACCCTCTGGGGTCGCTGTGCTTCTGTGAAGCACCTTCAGATGATTTACTACAATAAAGACACTGTATAACTGCAAATTTTTGAGCAATATCATTCTGCCATGCAATTTCAATACAATGAAGCAAACTTTAAACCAGGACTAACATTCCTTTAGGACAATTCCCTTCGGAAAGAATTTAAATGTTTTCTTTAATTTTTCTCCTCTGCTACAGGTGTAGATCCTTGGTGAGGTACAGTTCCACACAGACACTATGTGCCATCTTGTCCAAGTTACCATTCTTCATGTGTGAGCAGCATATTCGACTGCAGGAGCAACGCATTTAAAGCTTCTCCTGGTCCCTCACAATGTCCACAATTTGTTGCAGGAATGACTGGACATAGCAAACAGGAGCAGGAACCCCTCCTGCTCCAATCAGCTAACGCACGAAAGCTATTCAGCCCTTCCAGCCTGCTACACAGCAACTGGAGGAGAAAGGAAAGACTTGCTTTTATATAGCACCTTTCACAACCACTGCATGTCTTTGCAGCCAATGAAGTACTTTCGAAGTGTAATCACTGTTGTAACGTAAGAAACACAGCAGTCAATTTGCACACAGCAAGCTCCCGAAAAACTAGATAAGCTGTTTTTGAGACGTTGATTAAGGGATAAATGTTGGCCAGGAGATAACACCCCTGATGATCTTCGAAATAGTGCCATGGGATCTTGTATGACAAATTGAGAGGGCAGACAAGTCCTCGGTTTAACATTTTAGCTGAAAGACAGCACATCCTAACAGTGCAGCACTGCCTCAGCACTGCCTGTCTGACAGCTCAGCACTCCCTCAGTACTGACCCTCCGACAGTGCAGCACTCCCTCAGTACTGACCCTCTGACAGTGCAGCACTCCCTCAGTACTGACCCTCCGACAGTGCAGCGTTCCCTCAGTACTGACCCTCTGACAGTGCAGCACTCCCTCAGTACTGACCCTCCGACAGTGCAGCACTCCCTCAGTACTGACCCTCCGACAGTGCAGCGTTCCCTCAGTACTGACCCTCCGACAGTGCAGCACTCCCTCAGTACTGACCCTCTGACAGTGCAGCACTCCCTCAGTACTGACCCTCTGACAGTGCGGCACTCCCTCAGTACTGACCCTCCGACAGTGCAGCGTTCCCTCAGTACTGACCCTCCGACAGTGCAGCGCTCCCTCAGTACTGACCCTCCGACAGTGCAGCACTCCCTCAGTACTGACCCTCCGACAGTGCAGCACTCCCTCAGTACTGACCCTCCGACAGTGCAGCGCTCCCTCAGTACTGCACTGGAGTATCAGCCTGGTGACTTGTGCTCAAGTTCCGGAGCAGGACATGAACCCACAACCTTCTGACTCAGGTGAGAGAACGACCAACTGAACCACAGCCAGCAATTTAGAAGACCATTCAGCCCATGAGGCCTATCACACTGAAACAAGAGGAGGCCATTCAGGCATGTTCAGGGTGTAAATACACCTTCGTCCTCCTGGTCAGGGTGTAAATACACCTTAATCCTCCTGGTCAGGGTGTAAATACACCATCATCCTCCTGGTCAGTGTGTAAATACACCTTAATCCTCTTGGTCAGGGTGTAAATACACGTTAATCCTCCTGGTCAGGGTGTAAATACATCTTAATCCTCCTGGTCAGGGTGTAAATACACCTTAATCCTCCTGGTCAGGATCTAAATACACCTCAGCCCTCCTGGTCAGGGTGTAAATACACCTTAATCCTCCAGGTCAGGGTGTAAATACACCTTAATACTCATGGTCAGGGTGTAAATACATCTTAATCCTCCTGGTCAGGGTGTAAATACACCTTAATCCTCCTGGTCAGGGTGTAAATACATCTTAATCCTCCTGGTCAGGGTGTAAATACATCTCAGCCCTCCTGGTCAGGGTGTAAATACATCTCAGCCCTCCTGGTCAGGGTGTAAATACACCTTAATCCTCCTGGTTGGGGGGTAAATACATCTTAATCCTCCTGGTCAGGGTGTAAATACATCTTAATCCTCCTGGTCAGGGTGTAAATACATCTCAGCCCTCCTGGTCAGGGTGTAAATACACCTTAATCCTCCTGGTTGGGGGGTAAATACATCTTAATCCTCCTGGTCAGGGTGTAAATACATCTTAATCCTCCTGGTCAGGGTGTAATAACATCTCAGCCCTCCTGGTCAGGGTGTAAATACATCTTAATCCTCCTGGTCAGGGTGTAAATACATCTTAATCCTCCTGGTCAGGGTGTAAATGCATCTTAATCCTCCTGGTCAGGGTGTAAATACATCTTAATCCTCCTGGTCAGGGTGTAAATGCATCTTAATCCTCCTGGTCAGGGTGTAAATGCATCTTAATCCTCCTGGTCAGGGTGTAAATACATCTTAATCCTCCTGGTCAGGGTGTAAATACATCTTAATCCTCCTGGTCAGGGTGTAAATACACCTTAATCCTCCTGGTCAGGGTGTAAATACACCTTAATCCTCCTGGTCAGGGTGTAAATACATCTTAATCCTCCTGGTCAGGGTGTAAATACATCTCAATCCTCCTGGTCAGGGTGTAAATGCATCTTAATCCTCCTGGTCAGGGTGTAAATACACCTTAATCCTCCTGGTCAGGGTGTAAATACACCTTAATCCTCCTGGTCAGGGTGTAAATACACCTTAATCCTCCTGGTCAGGGTGTAAATGCATCTTAATCCTCCTGGTCAGGGTTTAAATGCGTCTTAATCCTCCTGGTCAGGGTGTAAATACACCTTAATCCTCCTGGTCAGGGTGTAAATGCATCTTAATCCTCCTGGTCAGGGTGTAAATACACCTTAGTTCTCCTAGTCAGAGTGTAAATACACCTTAATCCTCCTGGTCAGGTGTAAATACATCTTAATCCTCCTGGTCAGGGTGTAAATACACCTTAGTTCTCCTAGTCAGAGTGTAAATACACCTTAATCCTCCTGGTCAGGGTGTAAATACACCTTAATCCTCCTGGTCAGGGTGTAAATACACCTTAATCCTCCTGGTCAGGGTGTAAATGCATCTTAATCCTCCTGGTCAGGGTGTAAATACACCTTAATCCTCCTGGTCAGGGTGTAAATACACCTTAATCCTCCTGGTCAGGGTGTAAATACACCTTAATCCTCCTGGTCAGGGTGTAAATGCATCTTAATCCTCCTGGTCAGGGTTTAAATGCGTCTTAATCCTCCTGGTCAGGGTGTAAATACACCTTAATCCTCCTGGTCAGGGTGTAAATGCATCTTAATCCTCCTGGTCAGGGTGTAAATACACCTTAGTTCTCCTAGTCAGAGTGTAAATACACCTTAATCCTCCTGGTCAGGGTGTAAATACATCTTAATCCTCCTGGTCAGGGTGTAAATACACCTTAGTTCTCCTAGTCAGAGTGTAAATACACCTTAATCCTCCTGGTCAGGGTGTAAATACACCTTAATCCTCCTGGTCAGGGTGTAAATACACCTTAATCCTCCTGGTCAGGGTGTAAATGCATCTTAATCCTCCTGGTCAGGGTGTAAATACACCTTAATCCTCCTGGTCAGGGTTTAAATGCGTCTTAATCCTCCGGGTCAGGGTGTAAATACACCTTAATCCTCCTGGTCAGGGTGTAAATGCATCTTAATCCTCCTGGTCAGGGTGTAAAGGCACCTTAGTTCTCCTAGTCAGGGTGTAAATACATCTTTATCCTCCTGGTTGGGGTGTAAATACAACTTAATCCTATTGAAACGCCATTCAGGTGGGATTGTTTGAGCTCCATGCAGGGAATAGGCTGTCATATTAAAAAGTAGGAATAAGGTGCACAGACAATTGGGAGAAACAGAGTTGGAAATCATAAAGAATTCGGTGGGATCACAGAAAATACAAAGAGGTTTAAGTTAGGTTTGGAGTGCATACCAGTAAATGCTGGTGTCTTGTAAATAAGGTTGCTGAGGTGCAGGTGCAAATAGCCATTTGGGAATATGATGTAGCAGCAGTAACTGAGATCTGTCTTAAAAAACAGGGGAGGACTGGACACTTAATATTCCTTGGTACAGGGTATTTAGGAAAGGTAGAGAAGGAAAAACAGAGGAGTGGTAGCAGTTTTGATTGAGAAAAACCATTAAAAAAGACTTTTGTGGCTCAGATGGTAAATTGGCTGTCCCTGTAGGACTATGTCATCAGATAGAAAATCCTAGAATTAATCCTCATGCTCAGTGTGCTCAGGCAGTGAATGGAATACACTTATGGACCTGCAGTGAGGACAGTGTCAGTCTCGGCTGTGGTGCCTCCTTTATGGTCAAAAAGCACAATGACCTGATATCTTAGCTGCCTGGTTGAGGTAATTGAGGGTTCTTGGTGTCTGTGTAAGTACAGTCCAGTACACGTCAGTTCCTAGAGGAGTGGATGGAATATAAGATAATTGGAAATTCAGGAGAAACATCTTTCCCCAGAGAGTGGTGAGAATGTGGAACTCTCCATCACAGGGAGTGATTGATGTATAAGTACATTTATGGGGTAGATGGATAAACACATGAGGGGGGAAAGAATAGAAGGATATGCTGATAGAGCGAGATGAAGAGGTGGGATGAGGCTCAGAAACAACAGCACGGGGCAGATGGGCAGAATGGCCAGTTCCTGTATGGAAATACAATGTAATCTCTATGTAATTACAGTGTGAGAAAGAGAAAATGTCTTTGAAGAGTCAAAGAGAGAATCTATTTGGTTGGAGTCAAGAAAAAATAAAGGATGTATGACACGATGTGCTGTATTTTATAGTGAGGGGACAGAGGAGCAGGTTTTCAGGGAAATTACTGAGATTATCCCCCTCACCCTGCTATTACCCTGTTATATCCCCTCACCCCGCTATTACCCTGTAATATCCCCCTTACCCTATTACTCTGCAATATCTCCCTCACCTTGCGATTACTCTGTAATATCTCCCTCATCCTGCCATTATACTTTTAATATCCCCCTCACCCCACTATGACCCTGTAATATCCCCCCTCACCCCACTAATCATCCTGTAAGATCTTCCCCCTCACTCCACTATTACCTTGTAGTATCCCCCTCACTATGCTATTAGCCTGTAATATCCCCCTTACCCTGCTATTACCCTGTAATATCCCCCCTCACCCTGCTATTACCCAGTAATATCCCCCTCACCCCACTATTTACCCTGTAATATCCCCCCCACCCCGCTATTACCCTGTAATATCCCCCTCACCCTGCTTTTTACCCTGTAATATCCACCCTCACCCAAATAATACCCTGTAATATCCCCCCTCACCCTTGAACCCTGTAATATCCCCCCTCACCCCACTATTTACCCTGTAATATCCCCCCCACCCCGCTATTACCCTGTAATATCCCCCTCACCCTGCTTTTTACCCTGTAATATCCACCCTCACCCCACTAATACCCTGTAATATCCCCCCTCACCCTTTAACCCTGTAATATCCCCCCCCACCCCGCTATTACCCTGTAATATCCCCCCACACCCTGCTATTACCCAGTAATATCCCCCTCACCCCGCTATTTACCCTGTAATATCCCCCCTCACCCTATTACCCTGTAATATCCCCCCTCACCCCGCTATTACCCTGCAATATCCCCCCTCACCCCGCTATTACCTTGTAATATCCCCCCTCACCCTGCTATTACCCAGTAATATCTCCCTCACCCCGCTATTTACCCTGTAATAACCCCCCCACCCTGCTATTACCATGTAATATCCCCCTCACCCTGCTTTTTACCCTGTAATATCCCCCGCACCCTATTACCCTGTAATAACCCCCCTCACCCCGCTATTACCCTGTAATATCCCCCCTCACCCTGCTATTACCCAGTAATATCCCCCTCACCCTGCTATTTACCCTGTAATATCCCCCCCACCCCGCTATTACCCTGTAAGATCCCCCTCACCCTGCTTTTTACCCTGTAATATCTCTTTCACCCCACTATTATCCTGTAATATCCCCCTCACCCCACTATTACCCTGTAATATCCCCCTCACCCCACTATTACCCTGTAATATAGCTCTCACCCCACCATTACCCTGTAATATCCCCCTCACCCTTCTATTACCCTGTAATATCCCCCTCACCCTTCTATTCCCCTGTAATATCCCCCCTCACCCTTCTATTACCCTGTAATATCCCCCTGACACCACTATTACCCTGTAATATCCCCCTCACCCCGCTGTTACCCTGTAATATCACCCTCACCCTTCTATTACCCTGTAATATCCCCCTCACCCCGCTATTACCGTGTAATATCCCCCCTCACCCCGCTATTACCCTGTAATATCACCCTCACCCCGCTATTAACCTGTAATATCCCCCTCACCCTGCTATTACCCTGTAATATCGCCCTCACCCCGCTATTAACCTGTAATATCCCCCTCACCCTGCTATTACCCTGTAATATCCCCTCACCCCACTATTACCCTGTAATATCCCCCTCACCCCACAATTATCCAATAATATCCCCCTCACCCCACTATTACCCTGTAATATCCCCCCTCACCCTTCTATTACCCTGTAATATCCCCCTCACCCTTCTATTACCCTGTAATATCCCCCTCACCCTTCTATTCACCTGTAATATCCCCCCTCACCCTTCTATTACCCTGTAATATCCCCCTGACCCCACTATTATCCTGTAATATCCCCCCTCACCCTTCTATTACCCTGTAATATCCGCCTCACCCTTCTATTACCCTGTAATATCCCCCTCACCCTTCTATTATCCTGTAATATCCCCCTCACCCCACTATTACCCTGTAATATCCCCCTCTCCCTTCTATTACCCTGTAATATCCCCCTCACCCTTCTATTACACTGTAATATCCCCCCTCACCATTCTATTACTCTGTAATATCCCCCCTCACCCTTCTATTACCCTGGAATATCCCCCCTCACCCCACCATTACCCTGTAATATCCCCCTTCACCCTTCTATTACCCTGTAATATCCCCCCTCACCCTGCTATTACCCTGTAATATCCCCCTCACCCCACTATTACCCTGTAATATCCCCCTCACCCCACAATTATCCAATAATATCCCCCTCACCCCACTATTACCCTGTAATATCCCCCCTCACCCTTCAATTACCCTGTAATATCCCCCCTCACCCTTCTATTACCCTGTAATATCCCCCTCACCCTTCTATTCACCTGTAATATCCCCCCTCACCCTTCTATTACCCTGTAATATCCCCCTGACCCCACTATTATCCTGTAATATCCCCCCTCACCCTTCTATTACCCTATAATATCCCCCCTCACCCCACTATTATGCTGTAATCTCCCCCCTCACCCTTCTATTACACTGTAATATACCCCCTCACCCTTCTATTACCCTGTAATATCCCCCCTCACCCCTCAATTACTCTGTAATATCCCCCCTCACCCCGCTATTAACCTCTAATATCCCCCTCTCCCTTCTATTACCCTGTAATATCCCCCCTCACCATTCTATTACTCTGTAATATCCCCCCTCACCCTTCTATTACCCTGGAATATCCCCCCTCACCCCGCCATTACCCTGTAATATCCCCCCTCACCCCGCCATTACCCTGTAATATCCTCCCTCACCCTTCTATTACCCTGTAATATCCCCCCTCACCCTTCAAAAACCCTGTAAGATCCCCCCTCACCCTGCTATTACCCTGTAATATCCCCCCTCACCCTGCTATTACCCTGTAATATCCCCCCTCACCCTTCTATCACCCTGCAATATCCCCCCTCACCCTTCTATTACCCTGTAATATCCCCCCTCACCCCGCTATTACCCTGTCATAGCCCCCTTCACAACACTATTACACTGTAATATCCCCCCTCACAACACTATTACCCTGTAATATCCCCCCTCACCGCACTATTATTCTGTAATATCCCCCCTCACCCTTCCATTACACTGTAATATCTCCCTCACCCTTCTATTACCCTGTAATATCCCCCTTCACCCTTCTATTACACTGTCCTATCACCCCACTATTATCCTGTAGTAACCCCCCTCACCCTTCTATTACTCAGTAATATCCCCCCTCACCCCGCTATTACCCTGTAATATCCCCCTCACCCCGCTATTACCCTGTAATATCCCCCGCACCCTGCTATTACCCTGTAATATCCCCCTCACCCCGCTATTACCCTGTAATATCCCCCTCACCCTTCTATTACCCTGTAATATCCCCCTCAACCAGCTATTACCCTGTAATATCCCCCCTCACCCCGCTATTACCCTGTAATATCCCCCTCACCCCGCTGTTACCCTGTAATATCACCCTCACCCCGCTATTAACCTGTAATATTCCCCTCACCCTGCTATTACCCTGTAATATCCCCCTCACCCCACTATTACCCTGTAATATCCCCCTCACCCCACTATTATCCAATAATATCCCCCTCATCCCACTATTACCCTGTAATATCCCCCCTCACCCTTCTATTACCCTGTAATATCCCCCTCACCCTTCTATTCACCTGTAATATCCCCCCTCACCCTTCTATTACCCTGCAATATCCCCCTGACCCCACTATTATCCTGTAATATCCCCCCTCACCCTTCTATTACCCTATAATATCCCCCCTCACCCTTCTATTACCCTGTAATATCCCCCCTCACCCTTCTATTACCCTGTAATATCCCCCCTCACCCTTCTATTACCCTGTAATGTCCCCCCTCACCCCTCAATTACTCTGTAATATCCCCCTCACCCTTCTATTACCCTGTAATATCCCCCTCACCCTTCTATTACCCTGTAATATCCCCCCTCACCCTTCTATTGCCCTATAATATCCCCCCTCACCCCACTATTATCCTGTAATATCCCCCTCACCCTTCTATTACCCTGTAATATCCCCCCTCACCCTTCTATTACTCTGTAATATCCCCCCTCACCCCGCTATTACCCTGTAATATCCCCCTCACCCTTCTATTACCCTGTAATATCCCCCTCACCCTTCTATTACCCTGTAAAATCCCCCCTCACACCGCTATTATCCTGTAATATCCCCCCTCACCCCACTATTACCCTGTAATATCCTCCCTCACCTCCGATATTACCCTGTAATATCCCCCCTCACCCCACTATTACCCTGTAATATCCCCCTCACCCCACTATTACCCTGTAATATCCCCCCTCACACCACTATTACCCTGCAATATCCCCCCTCACCCTTCTATTACCCTGTAATATCCCCCTCACCCCGCTATTATCCTGTAATATCCCCCCTCACCCAGCGATTACCCTGTAATATCCCCCTCACCCCACTATTACCCTGTAATATCCCCCTCACCCGTCTATTACCCTGTAATATCCCCCTCACCCCGCTATTACTCTGTAATGTCCCCCTCACCCTTCTATTACCCTGTAATAGCCCCTCACCCCGCTATTACCCTGTAATATCCCCCTCACCCTTCTATTACCCTGTAATAGCCCGTCACCCCGCTATTACCCTGTGATATACCCCCTCACCCCGCTATTACCCTGTAATATCCCCCTCACCCGCTATTACCCTGAAATATCCCCCCTCACCCCGCTATTACCTTGGAATATCCCCCCTCACCCCGCTATTACCCTGAAATATCCCCCCTCACCCGCTATTACCCTGAAATATCCCCCCTCACCCCGCTATTACCCTGTAATATCCCTCCTCACCCCGCTATTACCCTGTAATATCCCCCCTCACCCTTGTATTACCCTGTAATGTCCCCCCTCACGCTTCTATTACCCTGGAATATCCCCCCTCACCCCGCTATTACCCTGTAATATCCCCCCTCACCCTGCTATTACCCTGTAATATCCCCCCTCACCCCACTATTACCCTGTAATATACCCCCTCACCCCACTATTACCCTGTAATATCCCCCCTCACCCCACTATTACCCTGTAATATCCCCCCTCACCCCGCTATTACCCTGTAATATCCCCCCTCACCCCACTATTACCTTGTAATATCCCCCCTCACCCCACTATTACCCTGTAATATCCCCCCTCACCCCGCTATTACCTTGTAATATCCCCCCTCACCCTGCTATTACCTTGTAATATCCCCCCTCACCCCGCTATTACCCTGTAATATCCCCCCTCACCCCACTATTACCCTGTAATATCCCCCCTCACCCCGCTATTACCTTGTAATATCCCCCCTCGCCCCGCTATTACCTTGTAATATCCCCCATCGCCCCACTATTACCCTGTATTATCCCCCCTCGCCCCACTATTACCCTGTAATATCCCCCCTCGCCCCACTATTACCCTGTAATATCCCCCCTCGCCCCACTATTACCCTGTAATATCCCCCCTCACCCCGCTATTACCTTGTAATATCCCCCTCACCCCACTATTACCTTGTAATATCCCCCCTCGCCCCACTATTACCCTGTAATATCCCCCCTCGCCCCACTATTACCCTGTATTATCCCCCCTCGCCCCGCTATTACCCTGTAATATCCCCCCTCGCCCCACTATTACCCTGTATTATCCCCCCTCACCCCACTATTACCCTGTATTATCCCCCCTCACCCCACTATTACCCTGTAATATCCCCCCTCACCCCACTATTACCCTGTAATATCCCCCCTCACCCCACTATTACCCTGTAATATCCCCCCTCACCCCGCTATTACCCTGTAATATCCCCCCTCACCCCACTATTACCTTGTAATATCCCCCCTCACCCCACTATTACCCTGTAATATCCCCCCTCACCCCGCTATTACCTTGTAATATCCCCCCTCACCCCGCTATTACCTTGTAATATCCCCCCTCACCCCACTATTACCCTGTAATATCCCCCCTCACCCCACTATTACCCTGTAATATCCCCCCTCACCCCGCTATTACCTTGTAATATCCCCCCTCGCCCCGCTATTACCTTGTAATATCCCCCATCGCCCCACTATTACCCTGTATTATCCCCCCTCGCCCCACTATTACCCTGTAATATCCCCCCTCGCCCCACTATTACCCTGTAATATCCCCCCTCGCCCCACTATTACCCTGTAATATCCCCCCTCACCCCGCTATTACCTTGTAATATCCCCCTCACCCCACTATTACCTTGTAATATCCCCCCTCACCCCACTATTACCCTGTAATATCCCCCCTCGCCCCACTATTACCCTGTATTATCCCCCCTCGCCCCACTATTACCCTGTATTATCCCCCCTCGCCCCGCTATTACCCTGTAATATCCCCCCTCGCCCCACTATTACCCTGTATTATCCCCCCTCACCCCACTATTACCCTGTATTATCCCCCCTCACCCCACTATTACCCTGTAATATCCCCCCTCACCCCACTATTACCCTGTAATATCCCCCCTCACCCCACTATTACCCTGTAATATCCCCCCTCACCCCACTATTACCCTGTAATATCCACCCTCACCCCACTATTACCCTGTAATATCCCCCCTCACCCCACTATTACCTTGTAATATCCCCCCTCACCCCACTATTACCCTGTATTATCCCCCCTCACCCCACTATTACCCTGTAATATCCCCCCTCACCCCACTATTACCCTGTAATATCCCCCCTCACCCCACTATTACCCTGTAATATCCCCCCTCACCCCACTATTACCCTGTAATATCCCCCCTCACCCCACTATTACCCTGTAATATCCCCCTCACCCCACTATTACCTTGTAATATCCCCCCTCACCCCACTATTACCCTGTAATATCCCCCTCACCCCACTATTACCCTGTAATATCCCCCTCACCCCACTATTACCCTGTAATATCCCCCCTCACCCCACTATTACCTTGTAAAATCCCCCCTCACCCCACTATTACCCTGTAATATCCCCCCTCACCCCACTATTACCCTGTAATATCCCCCCTCACCCCACTATTACCCTGTAATATCCCCCCTCACCCCACTATTACCTTGTAATATCCCCCCTCACCCCACTATTACCCTGTAATATCCCCCCTCACCCCACTATTACCCTGTAATATCCACCCTCACCCCACTATTACCCTGTAATATCCCCCCTCACCCCACTATTACCTTGTAATATCCCCCCTCACCCCACTATTACCCTGTATTATCCCCCCTCACCCCACTATTACCCTGTAATATCCCCCCTCACCCCACTATTACCCTGTAATATCCCCCCTCACCCCACTATTACCCTGTAATATCCCCCCTCACCCCACTATTACCCTGTAATATCCCCCCTCACCCCACTATTACCCTGTAATATCCCCCTCACCCCACTATTACCTTGTAATATCCCCCCTCACCCCACTATTACCCTGTAATATCCCCCTCACCCCACTATTACCCTGTAATATCCCCCTCACCCCACTATTACCCTGTAATATCCCCCCTCACCCCACTATTACCTTGTAAAATCCCCCCTCACCCCACTATGACCCTGTAATATCCCCCCTCACCCCACTATTACCTTGTAATATCCCCCCTCACCCCACTATTACCCGATGATGGATGTCCACAACAGCATGTTGCTCTCTGGCCGAGTTGTGGGGGCGGGGCCTGGTACACGGTGACGACACATGGGCGGGGCCCAGTGACGATGGTGGGCGGGGCCCAGTGACGATGGTGGGCGGGGCGGTTGTTTGGAGGCTGAGGGCCGGGCTTTGCCGCCATTTTGATGCGGTGATGGGAAGGAAGGTGATCGGGATTTGAGCAAACAACAAGGACGCTGAGGTAAAAGTTCATTAAGCTGGGCCTGACATTGACCCTCAGCCTCAAGCCGAGAGGAATCGTCGCTCGTAGGTGTGTCAGCCCTCGCTTTTAATCACTCAGTTAACAATCTCGAGCCACGGATTGAGGTAAATTCATAATAAACATCCCCGGAGGGCAGACGACAAGATCTTCTCCTCATCACCAGGGACAGGGTGGAGACTGGACCCTCTCCCCATCACCAGGGACAGGGTAGAGACTGGACCCTCTCCCCATCACCAGGGACAGGGTAGAGACTGGACCCTCTCCCCATCACCAGGGACAGGGGAGAGACTGGACCCTCTCCCCATCACCAGGGACAGGGTAGAGACTGGACCCTCTCCCCATCACCAGGGACAGGGTAGAGACTGGACCCTCTCCCCATCACCAGGGACAGGGTAGAGACTGGACCCTCTCCCCATCACCAGGGACAGGGTAGAGACTGGACCCTCTCCCCATCACCAGGGACAGGGGAGAGACTGGACCCTCTCCCCATCACCGGGGACAGGGGAGAGACTGGACCCTCTCCCCATCACCGGGGACAGGGTAGAGACTGGACCCTCTCCCCATCACCAGGGACAGAGTAGAGACTGGACCCTCTCCCCATCACCAGGGACAGGGTAGAGACTGGACCCTCTCCCCATCACCAGGGACAGGGTGGAGACTGGACCCTCTCCCCATCACCAGGGACAGGGTAGAGACTGGACCCTCTCCCCATCACCAGGGACAGGGGAGAGACTGGACCCTCTCCCCATCACCGGGGACAGGGGAGAGACTGGACCCTCTCCCCATCACCGGGGACAGAGTAGAGACTGGACCCTCTCCCCATCACCGGGGACAGGGTAGAGACTGGACCCTCTCCCCATCACCAGGGACAGGGTAGAGACTGGACCCTCTCCCCATCACCAGGGACAGGGTAGAGACTGGACCCTCTCCCCATCACCAGGGACAGGGTGGAGACTGGACCCTCTCCCCATCACCAGGGACAGGGTAGAGACTGGACCCTCTCCCCATCACCGGGGACAGAGTAGAGACTGGACCCTCTCCCCATCATCGGGGACAGGGTAGAGACTGGACCCTCTCCCCATCACCGGGGACAGGGTAGAGACTGGACCCTCTCCCCATCACCAGGGACAGGGTAGAGACTGGACCCTCTCCCCATCACCAGGGACAGGGTAGAGACTGGACCCTCTCCCCATCACCAGGGACAGGGTAGAGACTGGACCCTCTCCTCATCACCAGGGACAGGGTAGAGACTGGACCCTCTCCCCATCACCAGGGACAGGGTAGAGACTGGACCCTCTCCCCATCATCAGGGACAGGGTGGAGACAGGACCCTCTCCCCATCACCAGGGACAGGGTGGAGACTGGACCCTCTCCCCATCACCAGGGACAGGGTGGAGACTGGACCCTCTCCCCATCACCAGGGACAGGGTGGAGACTGGACCCTCTCCCCATCACCAGGGACAGGGTAGAGACTGGACCCTCTCCTCATCACCAGGGACAGGGTAGAGACTGGACCCTCTCCCCATCACCGGGGACAGGGTAGAGACTGGACCCTCTCCCCATCACCAGGGACAGGGTAGAGACTGGACCCTCTCCCCATCACCAGGGACAGGGTAGAGACTGGACCCTCTCCCCATCACCAGGGACAGAGTAGAGACTGGACCCTCTCCCCATCACCGGGGACAGGGTAGAGACTGGACCCTCTCCCCATCACCAGGGACAGGGTAGAGACTGGACCCTCTCCCCATCACCAGGGACAGGGTAGAGACTGGACCCTCTCCCCATCACCAGGGACAGGGTAGAGACTGGACCCTCTCCCCATCTCCAGGGACAGGGTAGAGACTGGACCCTCTCCCCATCATCGGGGACAGGGTAGAGACTGGACCCTCTCCCCATCACCAGGGACAGGGTAGAGACTGGACCCTCTCCCCATCACCAGGGACAGGGTAGAGACTGGACCCTCTCCCCATCACCAGGCACAGGGTAGAGACTGGACCCTCTCCCCATCACCAGGGACAGGGTAGAGACTGGACCCTCTCCCCATCACCGGGGACAGGGTAGAGACTGGACCCTCTCCCCATCACCGGGGACAGGGTAGAGACTGGACCCTCTCCCCATCTCCAGGGACAGGGTGGAGACTGGACCCTCTCCCCATCACCAGGGACAGGGTAGAGACTGGACCCTCTCCCCATCACCGGGGACAGGGTAGAGACTGGACCCTCTCCCCATCTCCAGGGACAGGGTAGAGACTGGACCCTCTCCCCATCACCAGGGACAGGGTAGAGACTGGACCCTCTCCCCATCACCAGGGACAGGGTAGAGACTGGACCCTCTCCCCATCATCAGGGACAGGGTGGAGACAGGACCCTCTCCCCATCATCAGGGACAGGGTGGAGACAGGATCCTCTCCCCATCATCAGGGACAGGGTGGAGACAGGACCCTCTCCCCATCATCGGGGACAGGGTAGAGACTGGACCCTCTCCCCATCACCGGGGACAGGGTAGAGACTGGACCCTCTCCCCATCACCAGGGACAGGGTGGAGACTGGACCCTCTCCCCATCACCAGGGACAGGGTAGAGACTGGACCCTCTCCCCATCACCAGGGACAGGGTAGAGACTGGACCCTCTCCCCATCACCAGGGACAGGGTAGAGACTGGACCCTCTCCCCATCACCAGGGACAGGGTAGAGACTGGACCCTCTCCCCATCACCAGGGACAGGGTAGAGACTGGACCCTCTCCCCATCATCAGGGACAGGGTGGAGACAGGACCCTCTCCCCATCATCAGGGACAGGGTGGAGACAGGACCCTCTCCCCATCATCAGGGACAGGGTGGAGACAGGACCCTCTCCCCATCATCAGGGACAGGGTGGAGACAGGACCCTCTCCCCATCATCGGGGACAGGGTAGAGACTGGACCCTCTCCCCATCACCGGGGACAGGGTAGAGACTGGACCCTCTCCCCATCACCAGGGACAGGGTGGAGACTGGACCCTCTCCCCATCACCAGGGACAGGGTAGAGACTGGACCCTCTCCCCATCACCAGGGACAGGGTAGAGACTGGACCCTCTCCCCATCACCAGGGACAGGGTAGAGACTGGACCCTCTCCCCATCACCAGGGACAGGGTAGAGACTGGACCCTCTCCCCATCACCAGGGACAGGGTAGAGACTGGACCCTCTCCCCATCACCGGGGACAGGGTGGAGATTGGACCCTCTCCCCATCACCGGGGACAGGGTAGAGACTGGACCCTCTCCCCATCACCGGGGACAGGGTAGAGACTGGACCCTCTCCCCATCACCAGGGACAGGGTAGAGACTGGACCCTCTCTCCATCACCAGGGACAGGGTAGAGACTGGACCCTCTCCCCATCACCGGGGACAGGGTAGAGACTGGACCCTCTCCCCATTACCGGGGACAGGGTAGAGACTGGACCCTCTCCCCATCACCGGGGACAGGGTAGAGACTGGACCCTCTCCCCATCTCCAGGGTCAGGGTAGAGACTGGACCCTCTCCCCATCACCAGGGACAGGGTAGAGACTTGGACCCTCTCCCCATCACCAGGGACGGGGTAGAGACTGGACCCTCTCCCGATCACCAGGGACAGGGTAGAGACTGGACCCTCTCCCCATCACCAGGGACAGGGTAGAGACTGGACCCTCTCCCCATCACCAGGGACAGGGTAGAGACTGGACCCTCTCCCCATCACCAGGGACAGGGTGGAGACTGGACCCTCTCCCCATCACCAGGGACAGGGTAGAGACTGGACCCTCTCCCCATCACCAGGGACAGGGTAGAGACTGGACCCTCTCCCCATCACCAGGGACAGGGTAGAGACTGGACCCTCTCCCCATCACCGGGGACAGGGTAGAGACTGGACCCTCTCCCCATCACCAGGGACAGGGTATAGACTGGACCCTCTCCCCATCACCGGGGACAGGGTAGAGACTGGACCCTCTCCCCATCTCCAGGGACAGGGTAGAGACTGGACCCTCTCCCCATCACCAGGGACAGGGTAGAGACTTGGACCCTCTCCCCATCACCAGGGACGGGGTAGAGACTGGACCCTCTCCCGATCACCAGGGACAGGGTAGAGACTTGGACACTCTCCCCATCTCCGGGGACAGGGTAGAGACTGGTCCCTCTCCCCATCTCCAGGGACAGGGTAGAGACTGGACCCTCTCCCCGTAACCAGGGACAGGGTAGAGCTTGGACCCTCTCCCCATCACCAGGGACGGGGTAGAGACTGGACCCTCTCCCGATCACCAGGGACGTGGTAGAAACTGCACCCTCTCTCCATCACCAGGGACAGGGTAGAGACTTGGACACTCTCCCCATCACCGGGGACAGGGTAGAGACTGGTCCCTCTCCCCATCACCGGGGTCGGGGTAGAGACAGGACCCTCTCCCCATCACCGGGGTCGGGGGAGAGACTGGACCATCTCCCAATCCCCGGTGACGGGGTAGAGACTGGACCCTCTCCCCATCCCCGGGGACGGGGTAGAGACTGGACCCTCTCCCCATCACCGGGGTCGGGGTAGAGACTGGACCCTCTCCCGATCACCAAGGACAGGGTACAGACTGGACCCTCTCCCAATCCCCGGGGACGTGGTAGAAACTGCACCCTCTCTTCATCACCAGGGACAGGGTAGAGACTTGGACACTCTCCCCATCACCGGGGACTGTGCAGAGACTTGGACACTCTCCCCATCACCAGGGACAGGGTAGAGACTGGTCCCTCTCCCCATCCCCGGGGACGGGGTAGAGACTGGACCCTCTCCCCATCACCGGGGTCGGGGTAGAGACTGGACCCTCTCCCCATCACCGGGGTCGGGGTAGAGATGGGACCCTCTCCCCATCACCGGTGACGGGGTAGAGACTGGTCCCTCTCCCCATCACCGGGGACGTGGCAGAGACTTGGTCCCTCTCCCCATCACCGGGGACGTGGCAGAGACTTGGATGCTCTTCCCATCACCGGGGACGGGGTAGAGACTTGGATGCTCTTCTCATCACCGGGGACGGGGTAGAGACTTGGATGCTCTTCCCATCACCGGGGACGGGGTCGATACCGGACACTTTCCCCATCACCGGGAACGGGGTAGAGATTTGGACCCTCTCCCCATCACCGGGGACGGGGTAGAGACTGGACCTTCTTCCCATCACCGGGGACTGGGTAGAGACTGGACCTTCTTGACATCACCGGGGACGGGGTAGAGACTTGGACCCTCTCCCCATCACCAGGGACAGGGTAGAGACTGGACCCTCTCCCCATCACCAGGGACAGGGTAGAGACTGGACCCTCACCCCATCACCAGGGACGGGGTAGAGACTGGACTCCCTCCCAATCCCCGGGGACGGTGTAGAGACTGGACCCTTTCCCCATCACCAGGGACAGGGTAGAGACTGGACCCTCTCCCCATCATCAGGGACAGGGTGGAGACAGGACCCTCTCCCCTTCATCAGGGACAGGGTGGAGACAGGACCCTCTCCCCATCATCAGGGACAGGGTGGAGACAGGATCCTCTCCCCATCATCAGGGACAGGGTGGAGACAGGACCCTCTCCCCATCATCGGGGACAGGGTAGAGACTGGACCCTCTCCCCATCACCGGGGACAGGGTAGAGACTGGACCCTCTCCCCATCACCAGGGACAGGGTGGAGACTGGACCCTCTCCCCATCACCAGGGACAGGGTAGAGACTGGACCCTCTCCCCATCACCAGGGACAGGGTAGAGACTGGACCCTCTCCCCATCACCAGGGACAGGGTAGAGACTGGACCCTCTCCCCATCACCAGGGACAGGGTAGAGACTGGACCCTCTCCCCATCACCAGGGACAGGGTAGAGACTGGACCCTCTCCCCATCACCGGGGACAGGGTGGAGACTGGACCCTCTCCCCATCACCGGGGACAGGGTAGAGACTGGACCCTCTCCCCATCACCGGGGACAGGGTAGAGACTGGACCCTCTCCCCATCACCAGGGACAGGGTAGAGACTGGACCCTCTCTCCATCACCAGGGACAGGGTAGAGACTGGACCCTCTCCCCATTACCGGGGACAGGGTAGAGACTGGACCCTCTCCCCATTACCGGGGACAGGGTAGAGACTGGACCCTCTCCCCATCACCGGGGACAGGGTAGAGACTGGACCCTCTCCCCATCTCCAGGGTCAGGGTAGAGACTGGACCCTCTCCCCATCACCAGGGACAGGGTAGAGACTTGGACCCTCTCCCCATCACCAGGGACGGGGTAGAGACTGGACCCTCTCCCGATCACCAGGGACAGGGTAGAGACTGGACCCTCTCCCCATCACCAGGGACAGGGTAGAGACTGGACCCTCTCCCCATCACCAGGGACAGGGTAGAGACTGGACCCTCTCCCCATCACCAGGGACAGGGTGGAGACTGGACCCTCTCCCCATCACCAGGGACAGGGTAGAGACTGGACCCTCTCCCCATCACCAGGGACAGGGTAGAGACTGGACCCTCTCCCCATCACCAGGGACAGGGTAGAGACTGGACCCTCTCCCCATCACCGGGGACAGGGTAGAGACTGGACCCTCTCCCCATCACCAGGGACAGGGTATAGACTGGACCCTCTCCCCATCACCGGGGACAGGGTAGAGACTGGACCCTCTCCCCATCTCCAGGGACAGGGTAGAGACTGGACCCTCTCCCCATCACCAGGGACAGGGTAGAGACTTGGACCCTCTCCCCATCACCAGGGACGGGGTAGAGACTGGACCCTCTCCCGATCACCAGGGACAGGGTAGAGACTTGGACACTCTCCCCATCACCGGGGACAGGGTAGAGACTGGTCCCTCTCCCCATCACCGGGGTCGGGGTAGAGACAGGACCCTCTCCCCATCACCGGGGTCGGGGGAGAGACTGGACCATCTCCCAATCCCCGGTGACGGGGTAGAGACTGGACCCTCTCCCCATCCCCGGGGACGGGGTAGAGACTGGACCCTCTCCCCATCACCGGGGTCGGGGTAGAGACTGGACCCTCTCCCGATCACCAAGGACAGGGTACAGACTGGACCCTCTCCCAATCCCCGGGGACGTGGTAGAAACTGCACCCTCTCTTCATCACCAGGGACAGGGTAGAGACTTGGACACTCTCCCCATCACCGGGGACTGTGCAGAGACTTGGACACTCTCCCCATCACCAGGGACAGGGTAGAGACTGGTCCCTCTCCCCATCCCCGGGGACGGGGTAGAGACTGGACCCTCTCCCCATCACCGGGGTCGGGGTAGAGACTGGACCCTCTCCCCATCACCGGGGTCGGGGTAGAGACTGGACCCTCTCCCCATCACCGGGGTCGGGGTAGAGATGGGACCCTCTCCCCATCACCGGTGACGGGGTAGAGACTGGTCCCTCTCCCCATCACCGGGGACGTGGCAGAGACTTGGTCCCTCTCCCCATCACCGGGGACGTGGCAGAGACTTGGATGCTCTTCCCATCACCGGGGACGGGGTAGAGACTTGGATGCTCTTCTCATCACCGGGGACGGGGTAGAGACTTGGATGCTCTTCCCATCACCGGGGACGGGGTCGATACCGGACACTTTCCCCATCACCGGGAACGGGGTAGAGATTTGGACCCTCTCCCCATCACCGGGGACGGGGTAGAGACTGGACCTTCTTCCCATCACCGGGGACTGGGTAGAGACTGGACCTTCTTGACATCACCGGGGACGGGGTAGAGACTTGGACCCTCTCCCCATCACCAGGGACAGGGTAGAGACTGGACCCTCTCCCCATCACCAGGGACAGGGTAGAGACTGGACCCTCACCCCATCACCAGGGACGGGGTAGAGACTGGACTCCCTCCCAATCCCCGGGGACGGTGTAGAGACTGGACCCTTTCCCCATCACCAGGGACAGGGTAGAGACTGGACCCTCTCCCCATCATCAGGGACAGGGTGGAGACAGGACCCTCTCCCCTTCATCAGGGACAGGGTGGAGACAGGACCCTCTCCCCATCATCAGGGACAGGGTGGAGACAGGATCCTCTCCCCATCATCAGGGACAGGGTGGAGACAGGACCCTCTCCCCATCATCGGGGACAGGGTAGAGACTGGACCCTCTCCCCATCACCGGGGACAGGGTAGAGACTGGACCCTCTCCCCATCACCAGGGACAGGGTGGAGACTGGACCCTCTCCCCATCACCAGGGACAGGGTAGAGACTGGACCCTCTCCCCATCACCAGGGACAGGGTAGAGACTGGACCCTCTCCCCATCACCAGGGACAGGGTAGAGACTGGACCCTCTCCCCATCACCAGGGACAGGGTAGAGACTGGACCCTCTCCCCATCACCAGGGACAGGGTAGAGACTGGACCCTCTCCCCATCACCGGGGACAGGGTGGAGACTGGACCCTCTCCCCATCACCGGGGACAGGGTAGAGACTGGACCCTCTCCCCATCACCGGGGACAGGGTAGAGACTGGACCCTCTCCCCATCACCAGGGACAGGGTAGAGACTGGACCCTCTCTCCATCACCAGGGACAGGGTAGAGACTGGACCCTCTCCCCATTACCGGGGACAGGGTAGAGACTGGACCCTCTCCCCATTACCGGGGACAGGGTAGAGACTGGACCCTCTCCCCATCACCGGGGACAGGGTAGAGACTGGACCCTCTCCCCATCTCCAGGGTCAGGGTAGAGACTGGACCCTCTCCCCATCACCAGGGACAGGGTAGAGACTTGGACCCTCTCCCCATCACCAGGGACGGGGTAGAGACTGGACCCTCTCCCGATCACCAGGGACAGGGTAGAGACTGGACCCTCTCCCCATCACCAGGGACAGGGTAGAGACTGGACCCTCTCCCCATCACCAGGGACAGGGTAGAGACTGGACCCTCTCCCCATCACCAGGGACAGGGTGGAGACTGGACCCTCTCCCCATCACCAGGGACAGGGTAGAGACTGGACCCTCTCCCCATCACCAGGGACAGGGTAGAGACTGGACCCTCTCCCCATCACCAGGGACAGGGTAGAGACTGGACCCTCTCCCCATCACCGGGGACAGGGTAGAGACTGGACCCTCTCCCCATCACCAGGGACAGGGTATAGACTGGACCCTCTCCCCATCACCGGGGACAGGGTAGAGACTGGACCCTCTCCCCATCTCCAGGGACAGGGTAGAGACTGGACCCTCTCCCCATCACCAGGGACAGGGTAGAGACTTGGACCCTCTCCCCATCACCAGGGACGGGGTAGAGACTGGACCCTCTCCCGATCACCAGGGACAGGGTAGAGACTTGGACACTCTCCCCATCACCGGGGACAGGGTAGAGACTGGTCCCTCTCCCCATCTCCAGGGACAGGGTAGAGACTGGACCCTCTCCCCGTAACCAGGGACAGGGTAGAGCTTGGACCCTCTCCCCATCACCAGGGACGGGGTAGAGACTGGACCCTCTCCCGATCACCAGGGACGTGGTAGAAACTGCACCCTCTCTCCATCACCAGGGACAGGGTAGAGACTTGGACACTCTCCCCATCACCGGGGACAGGGTAGAGACTGGTCCCTCTCCCCATCACCGGGGTCGGGGTAGAGACAGGACCCTCTCCCCATCACCGGGGTCGGGGGAGAGACTGGACCATCTCCCAATCCCCGGTGACGGGGTAGAGACTGGACCCTCTCCCCATCACCGGGGTCGGGGTAGAGACTGGACCCTCTCCCGATCACCAAGGACAGGGTACAGACTGGACCCTCTCCCAATCCCCGGGGACGTGGTAGAAACTGCACCCTCTCTTCATCACCAGGGACAGGGTAGAGACTTGGACACTCTCCCCATCACCGGGGACTGTGCAGAGACTTGGACACTCTCCCCATCACCAGGGACAGGGTAGAGACTGGTCCCTCTCCCCATCCCCGGGGACGGGGTAGAGACTGGACCCTCTCCCCATCACCGGGGTCGGGGTAGAGACTGGACCCTCTCCCCATCACCGGGGTCGGGGTAGAGATGGGACCCTCTCCCCATCACCGGTGACGGGGTAGAGACTGGTCCCTCTCCCCATCACCGGGGACGTGGCAGAGACTTGGTCCCTCTCCCCATCACCGGGGACGTGGCAGAGACTTGGATGCTCTTCCCATCACCGGGGACGGGGTAGAGACTTGGATGCTCTTCCCATTACCGGGGACGGGGTAGAGACTTGGATGCTCTTCCCATCACCGGGGACGGGGTCGATACCGGACACTTTCCCCATCACCGGGAACGGGGTAGAGATTTGGACCCTCTCCCCATCACCGGGGACGGGGTAGAGACTGGACCTTCTTCCCATCACCGGGGACTGGGTAGAGACTGGACCTTCTTGACATCACCGGGGACGGGGTAGAGACTTGGACCCTCTCCCCATCACCAAGGACAGGGTAGAGACTGGACCCTCTCCCCATCACCAGGGACAGGGTAGAGACTGGACCCTCACCCCATCACCAGGGACGGGGTAGAGACTGGACTCCCTCCCAATCCCCGGGGACGGTGTAGAGACTGGACCCTTTCCCCATCACCAGGGACAGGATTGAGACTGGACCCTCTGCCAATCCCCGGGGACAGAGTAGAGACTGGAACCTCTCCCCATCACCGGGGACGGGGTAGAGACTGGACCCTCTCCCCATCACCAGGGACGGGGTAGAGACTGGACGCTCTCCCCATCACCGGGGACAGGGTAGAGACTGGACCCTCTCCCCATCACCAGGGACAGGGTAGAGACTGGACCCTCTCCCCATCACCAGGGACAGGGTAGAGACTGGACCCTCTCCCCATCACCGGGGACGGGGTAGAGACTGGACCCTCTCCCCATCACCGGAGACGGGGTAGAGACTTGGACCCTCTACCCATCACCGGGGACAGGGTAGAGACTGGAACCTCTCCCCATCACCAGGGACAGGGTAGAGACTGGACCCTCTCCCCATCACCAGGGACAGGGTAGAGACTGGACCCTCTCCCCATCACCAGGCACAGGGTAGAGACTGGACCCTTTCTCCATCACCAGGGACGGAGTGGGGACTGGACCCTCTCCCCATCACCAGGGACAGGGTAGAGACTGGACCCTCTCCCCATCACCAGGGACAGGGTAGAGACTGGACCCTCTCCCCATCACCAGGGACAGGGTAGAGACTGGACCCTCTCCCCATCACCAGGTACAGGGTAGAGACTGGACCCTCTCCCCATCACCAGGCACAGGGTAGAGACTGGACCCTCTCCCCATCACCAGGGACAGGGTAGAGACTGGACCCTCTCCCCATCACCAGGGACAGGGTAGAGACTGGACCCTCTCCCCATCACCAGGGACAGGGTAGAGACTGGACCCTCTCCCCATCACCAGGGACAGGGTAGAGACTGGACCCTCTCACCATCACCAGGGACAGGGTAGAGACTGGACCCTCTGCCCATCACCAGGGACAGGGTAGAGACTGGACCCTCTCCCCGTAACCAGGGACAGAGTAGAGACTGGACCCTTTCTCCATCACCAGGGACGGAGTGGGGACTGGACCCTCTCCCCATCACCAGGGACAGGGTAGAGACTGGACCCTCTCCCCATCACCAGGGACAGGATAGAGACTGGACCCTCTCCCCATCACCAGGGACAGGGTAGAGACCGGACCCTCTCCCCGTGACCGGCGACGGAGTAGAGACTGGACCTTTTCTCCATCACCAGGGACTGGGTGGAGACTGGACCCTCTCCCCATCACCAGGGACAGGGTAGAGACTGGACCCTCTCCCCATCACCGGGGACAGGGTAGAGACTGGAACCTCTCCCCGTAACCGGGGACAGAGTAGAGACTGGACCCTCTCCCCATCACCAGGGACAGGGTAGAGATTTGGACCCTCTCCCCATCACCGGGGACGGGGTAGAGACTGGACCCTCTCCCAATCACCGGGGACGGGGTAGAGACTTGGACCCTCTCCCCATCACCAGGGACTGGATCGAGACTGGACCCTCTCCCCATCACCGGAAACGGGGTAGAGACTGGACCCTCTCCCCATCACCAGGGGCAGGGTAGAGACTGGACCCTCTCCCCATCACCGGGGATGGGGTAGAGACTGGACCCTCTCCCCATCACCAGGGACAGGGTATAGACTGGACCCTCTCCCAATACCCGCGGACGTGGTAGAAACTGCACCCTCTCCCCATCACCAGGGACAGGGTAGAGACTGGTCCCTCTCCCCATCCCCGGGGACAGGGTAGAGACTGGACCCTCTCCCCATCACCGGGGACGGGGTAGAGACTGGACCTTCTTCCCATCACCCGGGACGGGGTAGAGACTGGACCCTCTCCCCATCACCGGGGTCGGGGTAGAGACTGGACCCTCTCCCCATCACCGGGGTCGGGGTAGAGACTGGACCCTCTCCCCATCACCGGGGTCGGGGTAGAGACTGGACCCTCTCCCCATCACCGGGGTCGGGGTAGAGACTGGACCCTCTCCCCATCACCGGGGTCGGGGTAGAGACTGGACCCTCTCCCCATCACCGGGGTCGGGGTAGAGACTGGACCCTCTCCCCATCACCGGGGTCGGGGTAGAGACTGGACCCTCTCCCCATCACCGGGGTCGGGGTAGAGACTGGACCCTCTCCCCATCACCGGGGTCGGGGTAGAGACTGGACCCTCTCCCCATCACCGGGGTCGGGGTAGAGACTGGACCCTCTCCCCATCACCGGGGTCGGGGTAGAGACTGGACCCTCTCCCCATCACCGGGGTCGGGGTAGAGACTGGACCCTCTCCCCATCACCGGGGTCGGGGTAGAGACTGGACCCTCTCCCCATCACCGGGGTCGGGGTAGAGACTGGACCCTCTCCCCATCACCGGGGTCGGGGTAGAGACTGGACCCTCTCCCCATCACCGGAGACGGGGTAGAGACTTGGACCCTCTCCCCATCACCGGGGACGTGGTAGAGACTTGGACCCTCTCCCCATCACCGGGGTCGGGGTAGAGACTTGAACCCTCTCCCCATCACCGGGGTCGGGGTAGAGACTTGGACCCTCTCCAAATCCCTGGTGACGGGGTAGAAACTGGACCGTCTCCCCATCACCGGAGACGGGGTAGAGACTTGGACCCTCTCCCCATCACCGGGGTCGGGGTAGAGACTTGGACCCTCTCTCCATCACCGGGGTCGGGGTAGAGACTTGGACCCTCTCTCCATCACCGGGGTCGGGGTAGAGACTTGGACCCTCTCCTCATCACCGGGGTCGGTGTCGAGACTGGACCCTCTCCCCATCAGCTGGGACGGGGTAGAGACCGGACACTTTCCCCATCACCGGGGCCGGGGTAGAGTCTTGGACCCTCTTCCCATCACCGGGGACGGGGTAGAGACTGGACCTTCTTGCCATCACCGGGGACGGGTTAGAGACTGGAGCTTCTCCCCATCACCGGGGACAGGGTAGAGACTGGACCTTCTTCCCATCACCGGGGGGCGGGGTAGAGACTGGACCCCCTCCCTATCCCCAGGGATGGGATAGAGACTTGGACCCCATCCCCAGGGACGGGGAAGAGACTGGATGGAGCAGGCTTGAGGAGCCAAATGGCCGCCTCTTTTTTCTCACATTCTTATGAACGTGTTTTGGATTTTTATGTAAGCGTGTGAATAGACTCTGCATATCCCTTAGATAAAAACAGTGAGTGTAAAATTTAGAGTGCGAATTTAAGATTGTATAGCAGAATTATCCCTAATCAAAGCTACAAATGGCATCTCTGTGACTTGGTCATTGTCCCTGCTCTTTCTTCCTTGGCCTGTCTGTTGCCTTTGGCAGAGTGGTTCCCACCATCCTCCTCCCAGCATCTCTCCTCCAGCTCAGTTATTCTGACTTTATGTAACCTATCCAGTCATAAGCAGGGAAGCTCTGGCAATGGTTTCACTTCCTGCCAATTCCAAGGATTTGTTAACAATGTCAGGGTGTTCAAGGTGGAATAAGAGGGGCAGTGGACCATCCTGAGTGGCGTGAAACAGGGCTGTGTTCTCGCACCCACTCTTTTTGGGATTTTCTTCTCCCTGCTGCTTTCACATGCGTTCAAGTCCTCTGAAGAAGGAATTTTCCTCCACACAAGATCAGGGGGCAGGTTGTTCAACCTTGCCCGTCTAAGAGCGAAGTCCAAAGTACGGAAAGTCCTCATCAGGGACCTGCTCTTTGCTGACGATGCTGCTTTAACATCTCACACTGGAGAGTGCCTGCAGAGTCTCATCGACAGGTTTGCGGCTGCCTGCAATGAATTTGGCCTAACCATCAGCCTCAAGAAAACGAACATCATGGGGCAGGACGTCAGAAATGCTCCATCCATCAATATTGGCGACCACGCTCTGGAAGTGGTTCAAGAGTTCACCTACCTAGGCTCAACTATCACCAGTAACCTGTCTCTAGATGCAGAAATCAACAAGCACATGGGAAAGGCTTCCACTGCTATGTCCAGACTGGCCAAGAGAGTGTGGGAAAATGGCGCACTGACACGGAACACAAAAGTCCGAGTGTATCAGGCTTGTGTCCTCAGTACCTTGCTCTATGGCAGCGAGGCCTGGACAACGTATGTCAGCCAAGAGCGACGTCTCAATTCATTCCATCTTCGCTGCCTCCGGAGAATACTTGACATCAGGTGGCAGGACCGTATCTCCAACACAGAAGTCCTCGAGGCGGCCAACATCCCCAACTTGTACACACTACTGAGTCAGCGGCGCTTGAGATGGCTTGGCCATGTGAGCCGCATGGAAGATGGCAGGATCCCCAAAGACACATTGTACAGCGAGCTCGCCACTGGTATCAGACCCACCGGCCGTCCATGTCTCCGCTTTAATGACATCTGCAAATGCGACATGAAATCGTGTGACATTGATCACAAGTCGTGGGAGTCAGTTGCCAGCGTTCGCCAGTGCTGGCAGGCAGCCATAAAGACGGGGCTAAAATGTGGCGAGTCGAAGAGACTTAGTAGTTGGCAGGAAAAAAGACAGAGGCGCAAGGGGAGAGCCAACTGTGCAACAGCCCCGACAAACAAATTTCTCTGCAACACCTGTGGAAGAGCCTGTCACTCTAGAATTGGCCTTTATAGCCACTCCAGGCGCTGCTTCACAAACCACTGACCACCTCCAGGCGCGTATCCATTGTCTCTCGAGATAAGGCAGCCAAAGAAGAGGACCATAGTCACAATTCTGTGCAATGGGTTTATACTGTTGGTGTACAGTTTACAGTCAGGGCAAGTAACTATTTATGGCAGGAAATGGGTGGAAGCAGTTGAAGTTTGTTTTCTGCCCCAACATCAATGCTCCCCTTGTATTTTCTGGCACTTTCTGCGATTAGCCCACTGAGTCCTGAGTGATCATCTCAATATACCATGACTCGGGCCTGTGACGCTGCAGCTCCAAGTTTCCTGTGTTTGCACTGAGAAAACATTCGGGTTAGTTTAAGCAGAATTACGAGACACAGCTGACACAAGCAGGGTGAGGGGTTCAGAGTCTTAGCAGTTTTACGCGATTTCTGCAGCTGGGAACCACTTTTTAACAATCTTTTTTGTTTTCCCCTTTGAGTCTACGTTCTCCTGGATTTGCTTCTAATAGTCATGAGATGACTGGAAAAATTCCACCTTCCAGCGTTACCCACAGTGAGACCTCCCCGAGAGGAGATGTGGCATTCTCAATAATAACAATATGAGGGCCTTAGTGAGGAGATTGGTTTAAGAGTCTGCATCATCAAAGAGGCAGAGACAGCTCTGCCACCTACTGTATCAGGGCCTGCATACACTCCTCAGCCTGCACTGCACTCCCTCTGGCTATGGAGGTGACTACTGTGCTCATCTTTTTATTGCAGCGGCTCATTTCAGGCAGTAGTAGGGAAGCTTCATAATTTAAGCAACTAGTTAGTGACTCCAATAAGAGTGGGCCAAACAACGGCAGAGCAGCACTGCATTGAGACATTTTTGGCAATTTCCTGCCTGGATAGCTAGTAGTCTGGGAGCAATTTAATTGAGGAGCACTTGTGGAAAATTATGGCATGTTCTTCTCTGCCTGCATGCCGTGGTATCTTGTTTGACTGTGTAAAGTGGCACAAGCCCATGGGAGTGGTGTGGTGACAGTCAAGTGAGTGAGTGAGGCAAGCATTGACTTTTTAAATCAAGGTTGTCCAACATATGGCACGCGGGGCAGGATCTGGCCTGCCAAAGGCTTCCATCGGCCCGCGGATGTAAAACTGTACAGAGAGAGGGGAAAAGGGGGTGAACAAAGAACAGTACAGCACAGGAACAGACCATTCGGCCCTCCAAGCATGCGCCGTTCTTCATCTCCTTCAGGCTCTGTGACTGGAGATGGGAAATTTCCCGCTGTCGTCGTCTTTCAGAGCGGCCTTTTTAAAAACATCGTGCTGAGTTTCACAGCTCAGCTGCTGAAGCAGCAACGCACTTCCCAACCTAGACAGATTCGGGGTTTTCCGATTTTTTTTTTTCAAAGCCCGCCAGCAAATCCTAATCTGTCCGATGTTGGGAAGCGCATCCCTGCTTCAGCAGCTGAACTGTGAAACTCAGCGCGATGTTTTTAAACAAACTGACCAAGCACAAAGCTGTTGTGCTGAGCGCATCTACTCCGTGCAACTGTCAGAGAGAGAAGGGTGTGGGGGGGAACAGAGAGGGGGCAAAATAGGAAGAGGGGAAGGGGGGTGGGGGAATAGAGGGGGCAAAACAGAGAGGGGAAGATGGTAGGGGGGAGCAGAGGGGGCAAAACAAAGGGGAAGGGGGTGGGGGGAACAGAGGGGGCAAAAGAGAGAGGGGAAAGGGGTGAACAAAGAACAGTACAGCACAGGAACAGGCCATTCGTCCCTCTAAGCCTGCGCCGAGCTTGATGCCTGTCTAAACTAAAACCTTCTGCACTTCTGGGGTCCATATCCCTCTATTCCCATCCTATTCATGTATTTGTCAAGATGCCTCTTAAACGTCGCTATCGTACCTGCTTTCACCACTTCCCCCGGCAGCAAGTTCCAGGCACTCACCACACTCTGTGTAAAGAACTTGCCTCGCACATCCCCTCTAAACTTTGCCCCTCGCACCTAAAACCTATGCCCCCTAGTAACTGACTCTTCCACCCTGGGAAAAAGCTGCTGACTATCCACTCTGTCCATGCCACTCATAACTTTGTAAACCTCTTATCATGTCGCCCCACCACCTTTGTCGTTCCAGTGAAAACAATCCGAGTTTATCCAACCTCTCCTCATAGCTAATACCATCCAGACCAGGCAACATCCTGGTAAACCTCGTCTGTACCCTCTCCAAAGCCTCCACGTCCTTCTGGTAGTGTGGCGACCAGAATTGCACACAATATTCTAAGTGTGGCCTAACTAAAGTTCTGTACAGCTGCAGCATGACTTGCCAATTTTTATACTCTTATGCCCCGACCGATGAAGGCAAGCATGCCGTATGCCGCCTTGACTACCTTATCCACCTGCGTTACCACTTTCAGTGACCTGTGGACCTGTACGCCCAGATCTCTCTGCCTGTCAATACTCCTAAGGGTTCTGCCATTTACTGTATATTTCCCACCTGTATTAGATCTTCCAAAATGCATTACCTCACATTTGTCCGGATTAAACTCCATCTGCCATTTCTCCACCCAAGTCTCCAACTGATCTATATCCTGCTGTATCCTCTGACAATCCTCATCACTATCCGCAACTCCACCAACCTTTGTGTCGTCCGCAAATTTACTGATCAGACCAGCTACATTTTCCTCCAAATCATTTATATATACTACAAACAGCAAAGGTCCCAGCACTGATCCCTGCAGAACACCACTAGTCACAGCCCTCCATTCAGAAAAGCACCATTCCACTGCTACCCTCTATCTTCTATGACAGAGCCAGTTCTGTATCCATCTCTGACACTTCCATTCCCTTCCTCGACTTCTCTGTCTCCATCTCTGGGGATAGGTTGTCTACTAATATCCATTATAAGCCCACCGACGACACTTCTTCACACCCTACCTCCTGTAAGGACTCCATTCCATTCTCCTAGTTTCTCTGTCTCCGACGCATCTGCTCTGATGATGCTACCTTCCATGACGGTGCTTCTGATATGACCTCCTTTTTCCTCAACCGAGGATTTCCCCCCACTGTGGTTGACAGGGCCCTCAACTGTCTCCGACCTATTCCCCGCACCTCTCCCCTCACCCCTTTCCCTCCCTCCCAGAACCATGACAGGGTTCCCCTTGTCCTCACTTTCCACCCCATCAGCCTCCATATCCAAAGGATCATCCTCCGCCATTTCCGCCACCTCCAGCGTGATGCCACAACCAGTCGCATCTTCCCCTCCCTTCCCCTGTCAGCAATACGAAGGGATCGTTCCCTCCGCGACACCCTGGTCCACTCCTCCATTACCCCCACCACCTCGTCCCCGTCCCATGGCACCTTCCCCTGCATTCGCAGGAGGTGTAATACCTGCCCGTTTACCTCCTCTCTCCTCACTATCCCAGGCCCCAAACGCTCCTTTCAGGTGAAGCAGCGATTTACTTGTCCTTCTTTCAATGTAGTATACTGTATTCGCTGCTCACAGTGTGGTCTCCTCTACATTGGGGAGACCAAGCGCAGACTGGGTGACCGCTTTGCGGAACATCTCCGCTCAGTCCGCAAGCAGGACCCTGAGCTTCCAGTTGCTTGCCATTTCAACACTCCCCCACTGCTCTCATGCTCACATCTCTGTCCTGGGATTGCTGCAGTGTTCTAGCGAACATTAACGCAAGCTCGAGGAACAGCATCTTATCTACCGATTAGGCACACTACAGCCTGCCGGACCGAACATTTGAGTTCAATAATTTCAGAGCATGACAGCCCCCCATTTTACTTTCATTTTTACTTATTTTTTTTCTTCTTTTTTTTTACATTCTTTTTTACAATCCTTTTTTTTGTTTGCATTTATTTCATTTCATCTGTTTGTTCAGTTTGCTCACCCACTGGTTTTTTTTCAGGTTTGCACTTGCTGTTGTTCAATATTCAGTGCATTGACACTTAATCTGTACTAATGCTTTGTCTTTCAACACACCATTACCATATTGTTTGCCTTTGCTCCGTCAGCTATGTGGCCTGGTCCAATCTACACCTCCTTTGTTATCTCTTGCCCCACCCCCACCTCACTTGCTTATAACCTGTGATTTTTCTAATATTTGTCAGTTCCGAACAAGGGTCACTGACCCGAAACGTTAACTCTGCTTCTCTTTTCACAGATGCTGCCAGACCTGCTGAGTGGTTCCAGCATTTCTTGTTTTTATTTCAGATTTCCAGCTTCCGCAGTATTTCGCTTTCATATCTGTATCCATCTTGCCAGCTCACCTCTGATCCCGTGTGACTGCACCTTTTGTACCAGTCTGCCATGAGGGACCTTGTCAAAGGCTTTACTGAAGTCCATATAGACAGCATCCACTGCCCTTCCTTCATCAATCATCTTCGTCACTTCCTCAAAAAACTCAATCAAGTTAGTGAGACACGACCTCCCCTTCACAAAACCTCTCGCTAATAAGTTCATTTGTTTCCAAATCGGAGTAAATCCTGTCCCGAAGAATCCTCTCTAATAATTTCCCGACCACTGACGTAAGGCTTAGCAGCCTATAATTTCCTGGATTATCCTTGCTACCCTTCTTAAACAAAGGAACAACATTGGCTATTCTCCAGTCCTCTGGGACCTCACCTGTAGCCAATGAGGATACAAAGATTTCTGTCAAGGCCCCAGCAATTTCTTCCCTTGCCTCCCTCAGTATTCTAGGGTAGATCCCATCAGGCCTTGGGGACATATCTACCTTAATGCTTTGCAAGACACCCAACACCACCTCCTTTTTGATAACGACATGACCCAGATTATCTACACTCCCTTCCCTAGACTCATCATCCACCAAGTCCTTCTCTTTGGTGAATACTGATGCAAAGTACTCATTTAGTACCTTGCCCATTTCCTCTGGCTGCGCACATAGATTCCCTCCTCTGTCCTTGAGTGGGCCAACCCTTACCCTGGTTACCCACTTGCTCGTTATATACGCATAAAAAGCCTTGGGATTCTCCTTAATCCTGTTTGCCAATGACTTTTCATGACCCCTTTTAGCCCTCCTGACACCTTGCTTAAGTTCCTTCCTACTGTCTTTATATTCCTCAAGGGCTTCGTCTGTTCCCAGCCTTCTAACCCTTACGAATGCTTCCTTTTTCTTTTTGACTAGGCTCACAATATCCCTCGTTATCCAAGGTTCCTGAAACTTGCCAAACTTATCCTTCTTCCTCACAGGAACATGCAGGTCCTGGATTCTAATCAACTGAAATTTGAAAGACTCCCACATGTCAAATGTTGATTTACCCTCAGACAGCCACCCCCAATCTAAATTCTTCAGTTCCTGCCTAATATTGTTATAATTAGCCTTCCCCCAATTTAGCACCTTCACCCGAGGACTACATTTATCTTTATCCACAAGTACCTTAAAACTTACGGAATTATGGTCACTGTTCCCAAAATGCTCCCCCACTGAAACTTCGACAATCTGGCGGGGCTCATTCCCCAATACCAGGTCCAGTACGGCCACATCCCTAGTTGGACTATCTACATATTGTTTCAAGAAGCTCACCTGGATGCTCCTTACAAATTCTGCCCCATCCAAGCCCCTAGCACTAAGTGAGTCCCAGTCAATATAGGGGAAGTTACAATCACCCACCACAACAAGCCTGTTACCTTTACATCTTTCCAAAATCTGGCTACATATCTGCTTCTCTATCTCCCGCTGGCTGTTGGAGGTCTGTAGTAAACCCTCAACATCGTGACTGCACCCTTCCTGTTCCTGAGCTCCACCCATATTGCCTCACTGCATGACCCCTCTGAGGTGTCCTCCCGCAGTACAGCTGTGATATTCTTCTTAACCAGTAATGCAACTCCTCCACCCCTTTTACATCCCCCTCTGTCCTGCCTGAAGCTTCTAAATCCTGGAACATTTAGCTGCCAATCCTGTCATTCCCTCAACCAAGTCTCTGTAATAACATCATAGTTCCAAGTACAAATCCAAGCTCTAAGTTCATCTGCCTCACCTGTTATACTTCTCGCATCGAAACAAATGCACTTCAGACCACCAGTCCTGCTGTGCTCAGCAACATCTCCCTGCCTGCTCTTTCTCTTAGTCTTACTGGCCTTATTTACTCATTCCCCCTCATTTATTTCACCTGCTGTCCTACTGCTCTGGTTCCCACCGTCCCTGCCACACTAGTTTAAACCCTCCCCAGTGACGCTAGCAAACCTCGCAGCCAGGATATTTGTGCCCCTCCAGTTTAGATGCAACCCGTCCTTCTTGTACAGGTCCCACCTGTCCCTGAACAGATCCCAATGATCCAGATATCTGAAACCCTCCCTCCTACACCAGCTGTTCAGCCACGTGTTTAGCTGCACTATCTTCCTATTTCTAGCCTCACTGACACGTGGCACAGGGAGTAATCCTGAGATTACAACCGTAGAGGTCCTTTCTTTTAACTTTCTACCTAAACTCCCCCTGCAGGACCTCGTCACTCTTCCTACCTATGTCGTTGGTACCGATGTGTGCCACAACCTTTGGCTGTTCACCCTCCCCCTTCAGAATGCCCCCTGTCCGTTCAGAGACATCCTTGACCCTGGCACCAGGGAGGCAACATACCATCCTGGAGTCTCTTTCACGTCCACAGAAGTGCCTATCTGTGCCCCTGACTATAGAGTCCCCTATAACTATTGCTCTTCTGCGCTTTTTCTCTCCCTGCTGAACAACAGAGCCAGCCGTCGTGCCACTGCTCTGGCTGCTGCTGTTGTTTTCTCCTGATGGGCCATCCCCCCCCAACAGTATCCAAAACAGTATACTTGTTAGAGAGGGGGATAGCCACAAGGAATTCCTGCACTGACTGCCTGCCCCTTCTAGCGGTCACCCATCTATCTGCCTGCATCTTGGGTGTAACCACTTCTCTAAAACTCCTGTCTCTGATGCTTTCTGCCACCTGCATGCTCCTAAGTGCATCTAATTGCTGCTCCAACCGATCCATGCGCTCTGTGAGGAGCTGCAACTGGGTACACTTCCTGCAGATGTAGTCCCCCGGAAGGCTGGAAGCATCACGGACCTCCCACATCTCACAGTTGAAGCACTTCACCCCTCTAACTGACATTTCTAGCACTAATTAATAAACTAATTTGAAATAAATAAATACTTATTAAATGCTTACTAAATTATGTACAATTAACTATATAGTCCCTAGTGCTAGATTTCTACTATAAATATTAAATGCTAACTACATAGAGTAATCTCCTCCCTCCAGTTTAGTTACTCTACTTATTAATTAATTAGTTAATTAGTGTTTTAATCAATTTTTATCGATGTTTTATTTTCAAATTCAGTACATATTCCCAACCAGCCAATCAGGTCACAGCTTTCCTGTGATATCACTTTTTCAGTTTTTTAAAAGTTTTTTCCATCAATTTTTTTTAACCAGAGGTAAGTTTTTTAAAGTTACCGGTCCGGAACTCTGCCCTCTGAGTCTTCTCTCTGGATGAAGGGTGGGGGGAATGGAGGGGGCAAAACAGAGAGGGGAAGGGGGTGGGGGGGGGGAACAGAGGGGACAAAACAGAGAGAGGGGAAGGGGGTGGGGGGGAACAGAGGGGGCAAAACAGAGAGAGGGGAAGGGGGTGGGGGGAACAGAGGGGGCAAAACAGAGAGAGGGGAAGGGGGTGGGGGGAACAGGGGGCAAAACAGAGAGGGGAAGGGGTTGGGGGTAATAGAGGGGGCAAAACAGAGAGAGGGGAAGGAGGTGGGGGGAACAGAGGGGGCAAAACAAAGAGGGGAAGGGGGTGCGGGGGAACAGAGGGGAAGGGGGTGGGGAGAAGAGAGGGGAAGGGGGTGAACAGAGGGGGAACAAAACAGCAAGAGTGAGTGAAAACAGAGCAAGGTGGGGGGACAGAGGGGGGAGAACATAGCGCGAGGACGACAGAGAGTGGGGAACACAGGGAGAGACAGAGAGAGATCAGGATCACTCCTGACCGATGGAAATCTATCCAGAATACTCTGCATTGCTACATCAAGTGTGCGGGCAAAGATTGACTACTTATGCAAGCAAAAACAATGTCAGGTATGTTCCTAAATCAGTTGTCAATATAATGACGAGAAAGTAAGTCAATAAATTAATCTTCTCATTTAAAGCTTCTTTACAAAAATGCACATTTGTTGTTGTTTTTATTAGTAAGAAAATTTTTTAATGCCTTTATCTTTAAAAATTTGCTCCCCGGGCCGAGCAAAAATCATAATCCAGCCCTGCGCCCGAAAAGGCTGGACAACCCTGTTTTAAAGGCTGCACTCTGATTTTGATACACCGCCGCAGATTACATTTATTTCACATCAATCACTATAATGGATATGTGCAACTCACTTTCCATTTGTGTAAAAGCATCTGACATTGTAGAAATTTCCTCCAGGAGTTATTGTATACAGTTTATATACAGGGGTGTCCAGCTGGTGATTCTGACCCATGAACCCTGTCAATCTTGTCCTTAAAACCCAAGCAACCCAGTTGCATAGCAATCACAAGACGCAAACTGGCTCTTTGACCCAAGCAGTCTGTGTTGGTCTTGTCGTCCATCTGTGCAGTAGTCCAAATCCTGTATGCTTACTCTTTTCCCATTACCCTTTATACAATTTATCTAACCCCTTACTGGTCAACATAGACCCTGCTTCCATCACTAGCTGTGCATTTCACTTCTTCACTATCCTGTGTATAAATGAAAATAAAAGATCTCTTGATCTCTGCCCTCTAACTCTATAGTCCTTGTTCCCTAGATCTCTCAAACTTTAAATGGCTTGCCTCCAGGATATAATTTCTATATAGTTAGCAAGCACAGCTTGAGGTATATGTAAATGAATGGGAACTTTTCAAACATTCTATTTTGCCCGGAATGCTCCGTAGTTTTCGACCAAGTGTTCTGTGGGAACAGTAAAAAATACAAATATTGTACCAGGCTTGGTGGGAGTAGAAGCTGTGAGGAGGACACAAAGAGGCTGCAAAGAGATAACAGCATGTTAAGTGAGTGGGCAACGAAATGGCAGGTGGAGTATAATGTGGGGAGCTGTGAGGTTATTTACTTTGGTAGTAAGAAAAGAAAAGCAGAATATTTTTTAAAAGGCGTGAAACATCTAAATGTTTATTTTCAAAGAGACGTTGAGCAGGATGAGATGTTCTCGCGTTTCTTCTTCCGAAAGGTACACAGAGAGAGCTCTGTGATCAGCAGCCTGAAGGAAGAGGACGGCTCGGTAACGTCTTCGCAGTCTGACATACTAAGGATTAGCAAATCCTTTTATGCCGGGCTGTACGACGTGAAGCCCATGAGCAGCATGGCCTCCCAGTCATCTATCACGGAGGTCTTAGATGACAGCATGCGGGAGAGTCTGGACAAACCACTAACTCTGGGCGAGCTGACAAAGGTCGTCAGGTCCTCCGAGACAATAAAACTCTTGGAAGCGACGTCTTAGCAGTTGAGTTGTATTTGGTTGTGTGGGACTGTATTGGCTCAGACCTGCTGGAAGTGTACGAGAGTATGCTTCTGGCCGGCAGCATGTTAGAATCCATGAGGAAAGGCATAGTCGCCCTCAAGTACAAGCGGAAAGGGGAGAGGACGGAAATCAGAAATTGGCGGCTCATCTCACTGCTCAATGTAGACTACAAGATTCTGACCAAAGTCATCACCAGTCTGGTCAAGTCTGCTATGGAGTTGGTGATTCACCCTGACCAGACCTGTACTGTACCCGGCAGGAAGATCTCTGATTGTCTTGCGCTATTCATGGGCGGCACAGTGGCGCAGTGGTTAGCACTGCAGCCTCACAGCTCCAGGGACCCGGGTTCGATTCTGGGCACTGCCTGTGTGGAGTTTGCAAGTTCTCCCTGTGTCTGCGTGGGTTTTCTCCGGGTGCTCCGGTTTCCTCCCACAAGCCAAAAGACTTGCAGGTTGGTAGGTAAATTGGCCATTATAAATTGTCACTAGTATAGGTAGGTGGTAGGGAAATATAGGGACAGATGGGGATGTTTGGTAGGAATGTAGGATTAGTATAAATGGGTGGTTGATGGTCGGCACAGACTCGGTGGGCCGAAGGGCCTGTTTCAGTGCTGTATCTCTAATCTAATCTAATCTATTCAGGGATACGATCGCCTATGCATGTGACGGGGTGGTGTGGTGGGGGGGGGGTGCGGCGGCAGGGGCGGTGGACACCTGCCTCATCAGCTTGGACCAGGAGAAGGTTTTTGACAGGATATCGCACACATACATGATGGACGTGCTCTCCAAAATGGGGTTTGGGGAGGAAATCCGCAGTTGGATCAAACTGCTGTACACAAACATCAGTAGTGCAGTCTCAATCAATGGATGGGAATCAGAAAGTTTCCCAATCAAATCTGGAGAAGGACATGGCTGTCCTCTCTCCCCTGTCTTCTTTGTCTGCTGTATCGAACCTTATGCTGAGTCCATTAGGAAGGATGTGGGCATAAGAGGGGTGACAATCCCAGGCAGCAGAGGCACTCTGGTCAAAGCCTCCCTGTACATGGACGACGTCGCCGTATTCTGCTCGGATCTGCTGTCCGTTCGCAGACTGATAAACATCTGCGACTAGTTCGAACTGGTCTCGGGAACCAAAGTAAATCGCGGCAAGAGCGAGGCATGTTCTTTGGGAACTGGGCCGACTGATCCCTTGTCCCCTTCACCGTCAGGTCAGACTATCTGAAGGTGCTGGGGATATCGTTTGGTGGGGCAGGGGTGTGCGGCAATACCTGGAAGGAGCGAGAAGCCATGGTACACCATAAACTGAGCGTGTGGGAGCAGCATTCTCTCCATTTGTGGTAAGAACCTGGTCATCAGGTGCGAGGCGCTCACATTGCTGTATGTGGCGCAGGTCTGGCCCATACCCCACTCCTGTCCCGTGGCGGTCACCCGAGCCATTTTCTGCTTTATCTAGAGATGCTAAATGGACAGGGTCCAAAGGGGCTCATTGTTCAAACTTCTGGGTAAAGGCAAAAAAAAATGTACCCAACGTTGCCCTCATCCTGATGACCACCTTCGTGTGCAGCTGTATCAAGTTGTGTGTAGAGCCCCAGTACGCAAACACCAAGTGTCGCTACGTGCTGAGGTTCAATCTGTCTCCGGTGTTGCGAAGGATGGGTCTGGCCACATTGCTGTGGAAAACACCATCCATTTGGACCGTGCCGTACCACCTATCCTTCGTGGAAAAGTTTGTGCATAAAAGCACATTTGACCACCAATCCATCAGGCAGTGGTCTGCACAGAATGTCCTCAAGGCCCTACGGGAAAAGGAGATGGTGGATCCTGTCGATTTGTTCCCCGAGCTGACTGCCAAAGTCATTTTGCAGACTGCCTCATCACCAGAACTATCAAACAAGCTCCATGATGTAGCTTGGCTGGTGGTGAGGAGGGCCCTCCCCGTCAGATCCTTCATGCACGCCCAGAATCTCACCGCCTCCACACGCTGCCCCTGAGGTGGCTGCAATGGGAAGAGACTGTTGCCCACCTCCTTCTGGAATGTGTCTTTGCAAAGCAGGTGTGGAAAGAGATTTAGTGGTTTTTGTCGCGGTTCATCCCAAGCAGCTCTGTAACACAGGAGTCTGTGCTCTACGAGCTGTTCCCAGGGACGCACACTGAGATAAACATCAACTGCTGCTGGAGGACCATCAATTCGGTGAAAGACGCTCTTTGGTCTGCCCGAAAGTTGCTGGTCTTCCAGCACAAAGAGTTGTCCATGACCGAGTGTTGCAGGTTGGCGCGTTCCAAGGTCCAGGACTATGTGCTGAGGGGCAGCCGCCGCAAAGGCTCTGGGGAAAGACCACTGTGTAAGGTCCTCTCATCATAGCGAAGGGAGGAGCTGGACCCATGGGAAACCCCTTGGGCTGTGTGCACCAAATATGGGTTTGCTGTAAAATGTACATGGCATGTAGAATGGAAGGGTTGTAACTCCTGTATTGAACAAAATAGCTTTCCTTTGCAATTTCTGGAATGTCAGCTTGGTGCTGTTTTGTAATGTATTTTATACAGATTTTTTTGAATAAAGTATATTTTGGGAAAAAAATGTTCAGAGACTTGGGTGTACTCATACAAGGAACACAAAGTTAGTATGCAGGTACAGGAATTGATTAGAACAGCATGCTGGCCTTTATTGCAAAGCAGGTTGGGGTGTAAGAAAAAGGAAGTTTGCTACAGTTATGTAGGGGTTTGGTGAGACCACACCTGGAGTACTGTGTGCAGTTTTCGTCTCCATTTCTTGGGAAGGATATATTTGCATTGGAGGTGGTACAGCGAAGGTTCAATAAATTGATTCCTAGATAACAGGGTTGTCCTATGATAGGCTGAGTAAATTGGGTCTGTACTATCATAGTCATTTATGACACAGAAAGAGACCATTTGTCCCAGTCTCTGGCATTTAGAAAGATGAGAGGTGATCTTATTGTAACATACAAGATTTTGAAGGGGCTTGCCAGAGTAGATACTGAGGTTGTTTCCCCTGTCTGGGGAATCTAGAACACAGGAACACAATCTCAGGATAAGGGGTCGATCATTTACAACTGAGATCAGGAGAAATATCGTTACTCAGAGGGTTGTGAATCTTTGGAATTTTCTATCCCAAAGAGTTGTTGGATGCTCCATCATTGAGTATATTTAAAACTGAGATGGACAGCTTTTTGGTCAAATCAAGGGATATGGGTGCGGGCTGGAAAGTGGAGTTGAAGCATAAGATTAGCCATGATCATATTGAATGATGGAGCAGGCTTGAGGGGTCGTATGGTCTACTGCTCCTATTTTGTATGTTCTTATGAAAACTTGGAGAATCTTGATTTATAGTATGATGCTGTGTGTTACTGGATTATGCAATGAGACTGAGAGATGTCTGGCATACGATTGACTCCTGTCATTGCCCTTGTACAAAACAAGTTATTTCTATTTTTCTCTGCTTAGGCGCTCATTCTAGCAGCACTTTCCGTTGAACTAATACTTGCTTTCCTGCCATAATTATTTGCTTACTGACTGGGACTTAATTTGTAACCATCCAGCTATTCCTTTTTTAAAATGTTTTTTTGATTTTGTGTAAGTGCGTTATTGTGGGAGAGGATAGACCTATCTCTGCCTGTTTGTTTCTCTGAAAACTCTTTTTCCATGGTAGTAGCTGATTTGAGAGTAGAGTTGACTTTTGCAAACTTTCCCCAAGTTCATGTTGAGTTAGCTGTTCTGAAATGGGACAGTGCCTGCAGGCTGGAGATGGGAGAAATTAGCAAAACAAAACTCGGCTAAAAATGAGCTGTAGCATTCCAACGAACAGCTTATGGTTTTGCCGGTGATGAGTTGTACAGTCATCAGTCTGTCAATATCTGGAGAAATTTGTGTTATTTTCGATCAGCAAGAGGAACAACAGTTTTCAGATCTATTTAAACATTAGACCTTGAATTTTCTCTATATTTGTGCACAAAGACACAGGTAACCAGGGAATAAATTAATTACACAAGCTAAAAGGTCACAGAATTTATGGGCGGCACAGTGGTGCAGTGGTTAGCACCGCAGCCTCACAGCTCTAGCGACCCGTATTCAGTTCTGGGTACTGCCTGTGCGGAGTTTGAAAGTTCTCTCTGTGACTGCGTGGGTTTCTTCCAGGTGCTCCGGTTTCCTCCCACAGCCAAAGACTTACAGGTTGGTAGGTAAATTGGCCATTGTAAATTGCCCCTAGTGTAGGTAGGTGGTAGGAGAATGGTGGGGATGTGGTAGAGAATATGGGATTAATGTAGGATTAATATAAAAATGGGTGGTTGTTGGTCGGCACAGACTCGGTGGGCCGAAGGGCCTGTTTCAGTGCTGTATATCTAAATAAATAAATAAATAAATAACGGGCAAGAGTGAGCCGCGAGTTTAAGCAAAAATGGCCCAAATCTCTTTTTTGTACAGCCGTCTATCAGTCTGTCCATCTACACACACCTCTGCCCATATAACTATCCCCTCCACAAGTTACAGATCCTACTGCATGCATTTCCTACAATCGCATTTCCTCAGAGGCTCTCTTAAAATTATAACCAGATTTTCAAGCCTACCAGGCAACCGTGATTTTACTGGTATTTTGTTGCACTTTTTGGAGTTTTAAAAAATGTCAGCCTTGCTGACCTGTACTGCAATTTCTATTTTGATGCATTTTTAGCACCAGTATAAATTGCATTAAAAATTGAACAGCTTTTCCCGATTGCTGGTTCGGAATGTGCATGGATGATTGAATTTGTTGAAAGTTTAATTTTCATACTTAAAGAAGTGTACTATATGGTGCAAGTTTGACACTTTTCTTAGACTCCCATTGTCTATACTGATTCTACATTCTGCCATATTGTAATAAGAGTCACAGGAAGTTTGCACGTAACTTGACAATGACCGAATGGGTGCGGCATTGGGGAGCATTTTCGTGTTTAATGTTCAGGTTGTGTCATAGAGTTTACAGCACAGAAACAGGCCCTTCGGCCCAACGCACCTGCGCCGACCATCAAGCACCTGGAAATTCCAGGATCTGTACGCTTTATTTATTTTCACTCCTAATCACATTCCTACCTGTGAATGGGAGGTGTTAGAATTAAACTAGACCAAATGAATCTCTGGTGCACTTATAAAAGGAAGGGAATTAGATAGTTCGTGAAAAAGAATGACATTAAAAGGTATGCGAATGAACAGGAGGGTGGGATTAAATTAGGTGGCACAGATAGCCAATGATTATTTTAATGCTTGGGTTGTGGATGTCTGGAATTCGCTGCCTGGATCAGTGGTGGAGGCAGAAACCCTCAACTCATTTAAAAGGTACCTGGACCTGCACCTGAAGTGCTGTAACCTGTAAGGCTACAGACCAGGTGCTGGAAAGTGGGATTAGAATGGGCGGCTAGTTTTTTCAGCTGGCGCAGACATGATGGGCTGAATGGCCTCTTTCTGTGTTGTAAATTTCTGTGGTTTGATAACATTCTATGGTTCTGTGAATTTCCTTTCTTGTTGCCTCCTTGACTTGTGGAACTTAATTTCCTGTCTGGTAAAATTGAATTAACTGTTCAGCTCCAGAATCTGCATTGGAATCCATCCTAAAGTGATGGGGTGAAAGTATTCTCTCTGATTGTAAGCAGCCTTTCGAAATATGCTTGGCAGTCTGAACTCAGTTGTTAGTTGACATGGGGACAGGACAAAGCGGACAATAATTGGAACTCAGTTGGCAAATTCACTTAAATAGACCATAGAATGCGCGAAATAATGCACTGATATAGTTAAAGGATACACTTGCTAAGGTTGGGGGGTGAGGCACATTGTTGACAGGCGTGTAAGGACTAAATGATGATAAAATTACAAAATGTTGGAACAAGATAGAAGGAGACTGTTTTGATGTGATGGTTGGGTCTGTTGTGACAAGTTTTGCGGAAAAATTCTTACTGGGCTAATTCAGAAGGTATTGATACACTAGTTTCAACAGTAATGGAATGTCTCACTGCATTTAAACAAAAAAACAGGTTGCTGTTTCAAATATGGTTTAGATTAGATTAGAGATACAGCACTGAAACAGGCCCTTCGGCCCACCGAGTCTGTGCCGAACATCAACCACCCATTTATACTAATCCTACACTAATCCCATATTCCTACCAAACATCCCCACCTGTCCCTATATTTCCCTACCAACTACCTATACTAGTGACAATTTATAATGGCCAATTAACCTATCAACCTGCAAGTCTTTTGGCTTGTGGGAGGAAACCGGAGCACCCGGAGAAAACCCACACAGACACAGGGAGAACTTGCAAACTCCACACAGGCAGTACCCGGAATCGAACCCTGGTCCTTGGAGCTGTGAGGCTGCGGTGCTAACCACTGCGCCACTGTGCCGTGGTGCTAAAGGTGAAAATTATTCATATTCCTACCTCCCTTAAATTCCTACTTAACCTCCTATTTAAATTCAAATAAGACTGCTTCTTGCTTTCCCTGATGAATTCTTGAGTCATCATAGCACAGGAGGCTATTCAGCCATTTAGTCCATGTCGGCTCACAAATGCCTGTAATTTAAGAACATTATGTTTCCCCACCCCACCTCCCCCAAATAATGAATGAATGACCATTCCCTATGTTGCAACCTTTGTGTGTTAATTTTGGAAGAGAAGTGCAAGATCATAGCAACAGGAGGAGGCCATTCGGCACCTCGAGCCTGTTCCACCATTCTATTGGAGCATGGCTAATAAAGTCATAGAGTTATACAGCACAGAAACAGGCCCTTTGGTCCAACGCGTCTGAGCCAACCATCAAGCACCCATCCAATCTAATCCCATTTTCCCGCATTTGGCCCGTAGCCATGTATGCTATGGTGTTTCAAGTGCTCATCTAAATATTTCTTAAATGTTGTGAGGGTTCCTGCCTCTACCACCTCTTCAGGCAGTGTGTTCCAGCTTCCAACCACCCTCTGGGTGAAAAAAATTTTCCTCACCTCCCCTCTAAACCTCCTGCTCCTTACCTTACACCTGTGTCCCCTGGTCATTGACCCCTCTGCTAAGGGAAAACGTTTCTTCCTATCTATCCTATCAATGCCCCTCATAATTTTGTACACCTCAGTCAGGTCCCCCCTCAGCCTTCTCTGCTCCAAGCAAAACAACTCCAGCCTATCCAGTCTCTCTTCATAGCTGAAATGCTCCAGCCCAGGCAACATCCTGGAGAATCTCCTCTGCACCCTCTCCAGTGCAATCACGTCCTTCCTATAATGTGGTGACCAAAGCTGTACACAGTACTCCAGCTGTGGCCGAACTAGCGTTTTATACAGCTCCATCATAACCTCCCTGCTCTTATATTCTATACCTCGGCTAATAAAGGTAAGTATCCCATATGCCTTCCTAACCACCTTACCTACCTGTGCTGCTGCCTTCAGTGATTTATGAACAAGTACACCAAGGTCCCTCTGACTCTCTGTACTTCCTACGGTCCTACCATCCATTGTATATTCCCTTGCCTTGTTAATCCTCCCAAAGTGCATACCTCACACTTCTCAGGATTAAATTCCATTTGCCACTGCTCCGCCCATCTTACCAGCCCATCTATATCGTCCTGTAATCTAAGGCTTTCCTCCTCACTATTTACAACGCCACCAATTTTCGTGTCATCTGCGAACTTACTGATCATACCGCCTATATTCACGTCTAAATCATTGATGTACACTACAAACAGTAAGGGTTACAGCACCGATCCCTGCGGTACACCACTGGTCACAGGCCTCCATTCGCAAAAACAACCCTATACCATCACCCTCTGCCTCCTTCCACTAAGCCAATTTTGGATCCAGTTTGCCAAATTGCCCTGGATCCCAATGGACTCTTCCTTCTTGACCAATCTCCCATGCGGGATGTTATCAAAAGCCTTACTGAAATCCATGTAGACTACATCAACTGCTTTACCCTCATCTACACATTTTGTCCCCTCCTCGAAAAATTCAATCAATATAGTTAGACAGAATCTCCCCCTGACAAAGCTGTGCTGACTATCCTTATTAATCCCTGCCTCTCCCAAGTGGAGATTAATCCTGTCTCTCAGAATTTTTTCCAATAGTTTCCCTACCACTGACATTTGACTCACTGGCCTGTAATTACCTGGTTTATCCCTGTTACCCTTCTTGAATAATGTCGCTGTCCTCCAGTCCTCTGGCACCTCTCCTGTGGCTAGAGAGGATTTGAAAATTTGTGTCAGAGCCCTTGCTATCTCCTTCCTTGCCTCATATAGCAGCCTGGGATACATCTCATCTGGGCCTGGGAATTTAGCCACATTTAAGTCCGATAAAACAGTAATACTTCCTTTCAATGATAATTTGTTCAGGTATATCACAAAACCCCTTCCTGATCTCTGCACCTACATCGTCCTTCTCCATAGTGAATACAGATGAAAAGTAATCATTTAAAACCTCACCAATGTCCTCCGGCTCCACACACAGATTGCCAGTTTGGTCCTTAATGGGCCTTACTCTTTCCATGGTTATCCTTTGCCCTTAATATACTTATAAAACGCCTTGGGATTTTCCTTTATCTTGTCTGCCAATGTTTTTCATGCCCCCTCATCGCTCTCCTAATTTCTTTTTTAAATACCCCCTACGCTTTCTAAATTCCTCTTGGGCCTCCGCTGTTTTCAGCGCTCTGAATCTGCCATAAGTCTCCTTTTTTTTTTTCCTTATCCAATCCTCTATATCCCTTGATATCTAGGGTTCCCTGGACTTGTTGGTCCTACTCTTTACCTTTACGGGAACATGTTGGACCTGAACACACACTATTACTTTGCGGAATGACTCCCCCTGGTCTGATGTAGACTTTCCTGTATCTCTAAACTAAACTAAACTAAGTTACTCCCAGCCCACTTTGGCCAGATCCTGTTTTATCATATTGAAATCTGCCTTCCCCCAATTCAGTACTTTTATTTCAGGTTCCTTAACTGCCTTAAATCTTAGAGTTATGGTCACTATCCCCAAAATGCTCCCCCACTGCCACTTCTACCACTTGTCTGGCTTCATTTCCTAGGATTAGGTCCAGTACCGCCCCTCCTCTTGTTGGACTCTCCATGTGCTGGCTCAGAAAGCTCTCCTGAATGCACTTTAAGAATTCTGCCCCATTCAAGCCTTTTGCACTAATGCTATCCCCTCTAATATTAGGGCGGCGCAGTGGTTAGCACCGCAGCCTCACAGCTCCAGCGACCCGGGTTCAATTCTGGGTACTGCCTGTGTGGAGTTTGCAAGTTCTCCCTGTGTCTGCGTGGGTTTCCTCCGGGTGCTCCGGTTTCCTCCCACATGCCAAAGACTTGCAGGTTGATAGGTAAGTTGGCCATTATAAATTGCCCCTAGTATCGGTAGGTGGTAGGGAAATATCGGGACTGGTGGGGAAGTGGGAGGAATATGGAATTAGTGTAGGATTAGTATAAATGGGTGGTTGATGGTCGGCACAGACCCGGTGGGCCGAAGGGCCTGTTTCAGTGCTGTATCTCTAATAAAAAAAAAAATATTGGGGAAGTTGAAATCCCCTACTATTATTATCCTATTATTTTTGCACCTCTGAGATTTGCCTACGTATCTGCTCCTCTATCTCTCCCTGACTGTTTGGAGGCCTTTAGTACACTCCCAGCCAAGTGATTGTCCCCTTTTTCTTTTTAAGTTCTACCCATATGGCCTCATTAGAGGAACGTTCTAAGATATCATCCGTCCTTACTGCAGTAAATGACTCCTTAATCAACAGTGCAATACCAACTGCTCTTTTACACCCTCCCCTATCACGGGGATCTGTACCTGAACTCCAGTTACATTTGCTCTGTATCGCTTGATAGATTTTTATGAGGCAAGGCTATTAATCTCAGCCTCAACTTTCATTTGTCCCAGTATCGTCAGCCATTTGGGGGAGGGAGATCCAGATTTCCCCAATCCTTTGTGAGCAGAAGTGGTTCCTGATTTTTTTTCCTCTTTTCTCCTGCGTAGCCTAGCTCTGATTTTAAGGTCATATCCCCTTAATAGAGTCTGGACTCTGACACTTACCCACTATCGAAGTGATTTACCATTTTAAAGACCATTACCATCCCTCAATCTTTTAAACTCAGGAGAATACAAGTTAAGATTTATGCAACTTATCTTCCTAATGTGGAGCAGGCTCAATGGGCCATATGTTCTACACCTGCTCCTATTTCTTGTGTTCTTCCCAAACTTGGTAGAGGTTAAGCCAGTGCTGTGTAAGTAAGCAGAAATGAGAAATTAATGAGCACTTCATTTATCTACTGGAGATCATGTCACAAAGCATTTTGAATGGCAGTTCGTGAAAATAAAATGTTTTGAGTGCCTCTGACGAATTCAAAATTGTAACTTTGATAAACTCACAGGCACCTGTAACTGAAATTGCGGAGATGCTTGCATTAATTGAGTTCATTAAAAAGACCTAATCTTCAGCCAGAATAACATCTTAGTTGAGGACAGCCAAAGCCTTACCTACTGGATCATTGCTGATGATGAATGTTCATGGCAGTAAAATGTCAAACCCCAAGTGATTTGTTGAGAAGCAAGGGACATTATATTCATCATCCTCAAATCTAGAATACTTTAACCCTCATGAAGACACTGATCTGCTGGAGTATGTTTCCGTTTCACAGATCAGTCATGATCTAATTGAAACATACAAGATTCTGAAAGGGTTTGACAGGTTAGACACTGAGAGGTTGTTTCCCCTGGCTGGGGAGTCCAGAACAGAGGGGCACAATCTCAGAATAAGGAGTTGATCATTTAGGATTGAGATCAGGAGAAATTTCTTCACTGAGTTGTGAATCTTTGGAATTCTCCCAGAGGGTTGTGGATTCTCACATCATTGAGTATGTTTAAGGCCGAGATTGATAGATTTTTGGTGTCTCAGGGAATTGAGGGATCTGGGGAGCGGGCAGGAAAGTGGAGTTGAGGCAGATGATCAGCCATGATAGTATGGAATCTGCAATTTCTTATGATCTGATGTAATGATGGAGTGGGCTTGAGGGGCTGAATGGTATCCTCCTGATCCGATGTTCCATATGCATTTCCAGTACTTTGCCCAAGAGCTATTTGCTGTTTGAATGAGTTGAGTGCCGGCAGGCAATTTGATCATGGTAGAGGTTTAAGATGCTAAGACAGCTAAGCCTGATGCTTCTTCGCCAAAAGTTCATTGTTAGATCATCTCCTGCTTTAAATCTATTTGGAGAGGCGGTGGCATAGTGGTATTGTCACTGGACTAGTAACCCAGAGACCCAGGGTATTGCTCTGGGGACATGGGTTCAAATCCCACCACAGCAGAAGGTGGAATTTGAATTCAATTAATAAATCTGGGATTAAAAGCTAGTCTAATGATGGCCATGAAACCATTGTCGATTGTTGTAAAAACCCATCTGGTTCACTAATGTCCTTTAAGGAAGGAAATCTGCTTTCCTTATCTGGTCTGGCCTACATGTGACTCCAGACCCACATCAATGTGGTTGACTCTTACATGCCCTCTGAAATGGCCTAGCAAGCCACTCAGTTGTATCTAACCACTACGAAGTCAATAAAAAGGAATGAAACCGGACGGACCACCCGGCATTGATCTGGGCACCGGAAACAACAAAGGCAAACCCAGCTCTGTCGACCCTGCAAAGTCCTCCTTACTAACATCTGGGGGCTTGTGCCAAAGTTGGGAGAGCTGTCCCACAGACTAGTCAAGCCACAGCCTGACATAGTCATACTCACGGAATCATACCTTACAGACAATGTACCAGACACTGCCATCACCATCCCTGGGTATGTCCTGTCCCACCTCACTCCTACTTTCTCAAACCTCTTGAAAACCCTTCTACTTCTGCTTTTGCACCCATGCTCAGCTCCTCTTTTCCCTTTCTCTGCTTCATATGAACCTTTCGCTTTCTAAAGCACTCTTAAGATGTTTCATTTAACTAAATTCTACTCTATAAAAATGTCAGTTGTTAACATTCCCACCCAGATATGTTCTGCAGGAGCTACTGCATACTGATCAGTAACTATTCTCTACTCTCTCAAACCAATTGTAGCATTGTTGCTGGGGACTGAAATGACTATGACTTAAGTACCTATTCTCTTAACCAGAGTAGCCATAAGGAAGCTGGGCATACACTTGAGAGACCTTTACTCTGCATCTAACCTCAATCTGGGAGTCAGCTGGGCGGCACAGTGGCGCGGAGGTTAGCACCGCAGCCTCACAGCTCCAGCGACCCGGGTTCAATTCTGGGTACTGCCTGTGTGGAGTTTGCAAGTTCTCCCTGTGTCTGCGTGGGTTTTCTCCGGGTGCTCCTGTTTCCTCCCACAAGCCAAAAGACTTGCAGGTTGGTAGGTAAATTGGCCATTATAAATTGCCCCTAGTATAGGTAAGTGGTAGGGAAATATAGGGACAGGTGGGGATGTGGTAGGAATATGGGATTAGTGTAGGATTAGTATAAATGGGTCGGCACAGACTCGGTGGGCCGAAGGGCCTGTTTCAGTGCTGTATCACTAAACTAAACTAAAACTAGTTCTCGATGCTTGGTTACTGAAATGTTAATTATTTCATTTCCCGGCACTGCCATCCCTCAATTAAATGAGTGAAATGTTCTCCTCAGAAATGCATATTTTCTATAAATGAGCCTTGCTGCTAAAAAGAACTTTAAAAAAAATAATTTTCTTATTTCTTTTTCTCTCCTGAAGGTATTGACTCATGCTAGGCACCCAATGGTACTTCACCCCTTCACTAGATGGAGGAACAGGAACCTTGGTGGATTTCCTCCTCCTGTAACCCAGGGGTGCTGAAGCTAATTATGGTGCTCTTAGTACCATCCTGGTTGAAACTCAGTAACTTTGCATAGACCATGGTTTGAACCTGGCACCACTCTGATCTGAATGGTTGACTCAGTACCACAGTGAATGATGCATTTAACCGTGCAATCATTGGAAGCCCTAAACTTCTTGATATTTGTGTTAAATGTTTGCTCTGGAGTATTAAGAAAAACATTCATGGTGGGGGAAGGCGTTATGTGTGATCTGAATGATCATGTGTTTTGTACCAGAGAGTCACCAGGGATTTTTCAACCATAATTAATATACAAACAGACAGTTAAGTTAGGAATGGAAGTGCCCTGCATTGGTTGAATGACAGCTTATTAATCCTCTACTATCTTCAGAATTTGTTTTATACGTTATCTGGCACTGGTGTTTTTTTAAGACTTGTGACAGCATTAAAATATCATGGTATTTAGGAAGGATTTAGAACAGGAAAAGCAGTTAGTTTAAAGTGTTTTGCCACTTGATTGCAGGCACTAGTGATATTACAAAAACACTGAGAACCCGCAGTGTAGGGAAGCTGTAAAAGAATTTGATTAATTGTAATATGTTTGAGCGCTGAGTTGCTTAAAGTCGCATGTGTATCAGAAAAGCCTGGAGGGAAGCTCGTGTTAACAAACCTGTTTTGATTGCTCACCAGATTACATAGTGTTTTTGCTTCTGTCATGCTGGAGGGGAAGGCAGAAATTCATCCAAAACATCAAAATCACTGCAAAATAATTAACAATTATTCTAAGGCTTTTTATACGTATATAAAGAGCAAGAGGGTAACCAGGGAAAGGGTTGGCCCACTCAAGGACAGAGGAGGGAATCTATGCGTGGAGTCAGAGGAAACGGGCGAGGTACTAAATGAGTACTTTGCATCAGTATTCACCAAAGAGAAGGACTTGGTGGATGATGAGTTTAGGGAAGGGAGTGCAGATCGTCTGGGTCATGTCGTTATCAAAAAGGAGGAGGTGTTGGGCGTCTTGCAAAGCATTAAGGTAGATAAGTCCCCAGGGCCTGATGGGATCTACCCCAGAATACTAAGGGAGGCAAGGGAAGAAATTGCTGGGGCCTTGACAGAAATCTTTGTATCCTCATTGGCTACAGGTGAGGTCCCAGAGGACTGGAGAATAGCCAATGTTGTTCCTTTGTTTAAGAAGGGTAGCAAGGATAATCCAGGAAATTATAGGCCGGTGAGCCTTATGTCAGTGGTAGCCGGTGAGCCTTATGTCAGTGGTAGGGAAATTAATAGAGAGGATTCTTCGGGACAGGATTTACTCCCATTTGGAAACAAATGAACTTATTAGCGAGATGCAGCATGGTTTTGTGAAGGGGAGGTCGTGTCTCACTAACTTGACTGAGTTTTTTGAGGAAGTGACAAAGATGATTGATGAAGGAAGGGCGGTGGATGTTGTCTATATGGACTTCAGTAAAGCCTTTGACAAGGTCCCTCATGGCAGACTGGTACAAAAGGTGAAGTCACATGGGATCAGAGGTGAGCTGGCATGATGGATACAGAACTGGCTCGGTCATGGAAGACAGAGGGTAGCAGTGGAAGGGTGCTTTTCTGAATGGAGGGATGTGACTAGTGGTGTCCCGCAGGGATCAGTGCTGGGACCTTTGCTGTTTGTAGTATATATAAATGATTTGGAGGAAAATGTAGCTGGTCTGATTCGTAAGTTTGCGGACGACACAAAGGTTGGTGGAGTTGCGGATAGTGATGAGGATTGTCAGAGGATACAGCAGGATATAGATCGGTTGGAGACTTGGGCGGAGAAATGGCAGATGGAGTTTAATCCGGACAAATGTGAGGTAATGCATTTTGGAAGATCTAATGCAGGTGGGAAGTATACAGTAAATGGCAGAACCTTAGGAGTATTGACAGGCAGAGAGATCTGAGCGTACAGGTCCACAGGTCACTGAAAGTGGTAACGCAGGTGGATAAGGTAGTCAAGAAAGCATACGGCATGCTTGCCTTCATCGGTCGGGGCATAGAGTATAAAAATTGACAAGTCATGCTGCAGCTGTACAGAACCTTAGTTCAGCCATACTTAGAATATTGTGTGCAATTCTGGTCGCCACACTACCAGAAGGACGTGGAGGCTTTGGAGAGGGTACAGAAGAGGTTTACCAGGATGTTGCCTGGTCTGGAGGGCATTAGCTATGAGGAGAGGTTGGATAAACTCGGATTGTTTTCACTGGAACGACAAAGGTGGAGGGGTGGCATGAGAGAGGTTTACAAAGTTATGAGTGGCATGGACAGAGTGGATAGTCAGAAGCTTTTTCCCAGGGTGGAAGAGTCAGTTACTAGGGGACATAAGTTTAAGGTGCAAGGGGCAAAGTTTAGTGGGGATGTGCGAGGCAAGTTCTTTACACAGAGTGTGGTGAGTGCCTGGAACTTGCTGCCGGGGGAGGTGGTGGAAGTAGGTACGATAGCGACGTTTAAGAGGCATCTTGACAAATACATGAATAGGATGGGAATAGAGGGATACGGACCCCGGAGGTGCAGAAGGCTTTAGTTTAGACAGGCATCAAGCTCGGCGCAGGCTTAGAGGGCCGAATGGCCTGTTCCTGTGCTGTACTGCTCTTTGTTCTCTGCATAAATTAAACCAGTTTTAAAGCACATGAACGGTGATATGGATCCAAATCCAAGCACAAGTTCATAAGAATGTTCTGAACAAGATAATTAAGGTGAACCAATTTTTTTTTTTGATTGACTCCACATATCCACCTTATCTTTAAATCATTTTGTGTCCCAAACACATCTTGTTGTTTGACACATTTGTTGTCAACTTCTTTTGCATTTATGTTGCACATTATCACATCTTCCAAAAAATGTATCATAGTAACTGGCATCCAGTGTATTATAATGTGCCTGAAAGATTTTTGAGATGAAAATATGGTTGCAGGTAGATAAAGCCATTTTTAAAATAAGACCAGTGGAATGTTTTGGTTTTATAAATGGGGAGCATTGGATACAGGAGGAAAGAGTAATGATACATTTGTACAAAATATTGGTTAGATCATAAATAAAGTACTATATACAATTTTGGATGCCCCATTAATAGAAGGACACTAAAAGCATAAAGAACATACCACATGTATTCACCAGGATACAAGGACAGAAAATGCTGGAAACTGTCAGCATGTGTACAGAGAACATTGTCAGTTCCTTCCAATTCGAGTACATGCACACTATCCTACTCCCTGTTCTCTACCATCTAAACAAATCAATAATTTGCCTTCAGTTTCATGAGCTTTAATTTTAGGTTGTGTTCCCTTATGTGGAATCTTATTGGAGGCCTTCTGGTAGTCCATATAAACTACATCCATTGACATTTCCTGGGCTGCTACTTTAATTACTTCCCCAAAGATGGGGCATGGCCTACCCTTTACAAATCCATATTGTCTGTCTGTAATCAGCTCAAATTTCTATAAGTGCTCAGTCGTTCTGTCCTTAATTATAGATTCCAGTAACTTTCCCACTACAGATGTTAGACTAACTGCTCTATAATTTCCTGGTTTCTCTCTCTCTCTCTCTCTCCTTTCTTAAATAATGGAGTTACGTTTGCAGTTTTCCAATCTAAAGGGACAATATCTGAATCAAGAGCACTTTGGAAGGTTATGGGTAAAGTATCTGCAATTTCCTCATATACTTCCTTTAAAATCCTGGGGTGGAACCCAATAAGTTCTGGGTATTTGTCATCTTTAGTGCCATTAATTTTTCTAAAACTATGTTTATGTTAACGTTAATAAATTCCAGTCCTGATTGACTGTTAGTTTCCTGTAATGTCAGGTATATTATCCTCTTCCTCTACTGTGAAGGTTGCATCTGCCATTTCCTTATTTTCATTTGCAATATTACCCACATCTGTTTTTAAAGAGACCACCCTATCTTTGGTTATCCTTTTTCTTTTAATATAATTGTAAAAAAAATTGTGTTGAGCTTGTATTTGATTTACTGCTGCATTTGCTCAGCAGGAAAGTCTCTCCACTACCTGTCAGACTACTAATTGTGAAAGCATAAAGCATCTCATTGGGTAATGTTGAGGGACTGGCTGGCAGGTTAAGATGTTATAGGATATGGCCAGTGTTGTGATTGAATATTTTTATGAAAAGTGAAAATTCCTTAGTGAAGTTAGCATCTATGCACCAACAGTGCCGTACCAGGCACCAGCCAGACCACAGAAAAGTAGGAAGTCTGAGGTACATGTAAGTGAGGACATTTCACAGCCATTATACATGGATTGCAGATGTGCACTGAGACAGAACGCTTAATCGATGGTAGCCTCTGAGACACCAGCCAGAGATTAATCAAATGAGTTTCATCATGTCCTAAACCTTAAGGTTTGTGGGTTTTCAACATAACCTGAGAATCCTGGCTAAAGTACAGCTACACCTCCTCATGTCTTAAATGATGTTGGAGCATGTGCAATAAAAGACTCATAAGGTTGATACCGTAACTAAGAGGTTATAATAAAATGGATAAAATTGAGACAATTTGTAGCGAGGATTTGGATGTCATAAGGATAACTGAAACATGGCTACATAAGGAACAGGATTGACAACTAAATATTGCAGGATATAACACATTTGGGAAGGACAGAGGGGATGCATAGTAACGGTACTAGTTAACGATAGCATAATGGCAGTAGAGAAAAGTGTACTAGCATCAAGATAGATACAGAATCCATATGGATTGAGTTAAAGCACAAAAAGGGAACCAGGTTAGAAGTCAATCTTGAACTATACAAAGCCCACATTAACCCAGACCTGGAGAACTGAGCAGTTCTGGATATACTGGCCTTGGAGGGAGCGCAGAATGGGTTGGAGGCCAGCCACTATTACGAAGAGTGATAATACAAACTGGGTTGTATTCCCTGGAATTTATTAGGATAGGGGGTGATTTGATCAAAGTTTTCAAGATATTAAGGGGAGCAGATAGGGTAGATAGAAACTATTTCCATGGTTGGGGAGTCTGGAACTAGGGGACATAGTCTAAAAATTAGAGCCAGACCTTTCAGGATTGAAATTAGGAAACACTTCTACACACAAAGGGTGGTAGAAGTTTGGAACTCTCTCCACAAACGGCAATTGATGCTAGATCAATTGTTAACTTTCAAACTGAGATTGATAGATTTCTGTTAACCAAAGACATTAAGGGATGTGGGCCAAAGGCGGGTTTTTGGAGTTAGGCTGTTGATCCAGGATCTCATTGAATGGCAAAACAGGCTCAAGGTCTTACATGGCCTACTCTTATTTTCATGTTTCTAGGGGATCCATCACCCTAATAGGGGGTTATTATACAGTATCAATAGTGGAAGGGAATTGGAAGAAGTAATATGTAGGCAAAAGTCCCAAGTGATTAGCAGGAATGGAATAATGATTGTGGGAGATTTCAACTACCCCAGATAAACTGGCAGGAAGAAATAGCGAAAGGAGAAAAGGGAGTTGAGTTTTTACAGTGTATCTAGGAATTTTTTGTCACTCAGTATGTGATATGGCAAACAAGAAAAGAATCACTGCTGGATCTTTTAATCGTTGATGAACCAGAACAAATGTAGAAATGTAGAACATCTTGGTAGTAGTGATCACAACATAGTAGGGTTCAAGATCAGGTGGAACTAAAGCAGGTGAACTGGGAAAAATTCTTAAAGCAAAGAGATAGGAAAACAGTGTGAAATCTTTAAATGTAACCAGTAGAGTTCAAGAGAAATGTATTCCACTAAAAGTCAAAAACAAGTTAGCTAATTGAGGCAATAGCCAGGGAACAGATTGCTGAGTGTATAGCAAATTGGCTAAAAACTGAAAGCAGAAAGGTAAAGGTTAGTTATTCAGATTGGAAAAAGGTAGAAAGTGATGTTCCACAAGGTTCAGTGCTGAGACCACATTCCATAATTTATGTTAATGATTGGATTTGGGCATAATACAAGAAGGCATTTTAAAAACTTGCAGGCTGGGCAGTTAAGTTGTAAATAAACTTAACACAGATAAATGTGAGGTGATGCACTTCAGTAAGAAAAATAGAAACATCACTTATGCCTTATAAAATAAGAAACTGGAATTGAAGAGCAAAGTGATCTAGGAATCTTCTTCTTTGACCTCCTTGTTTCAAGAGACAATGGGTAAGCGCCTAGAGGTGGTCAGTGGTTTGTGAAGCAGTGCCTGGAGTGGCTATAGGCCAATTCTAGAGTGACAGACTCTTCACAGGCGCTGCAAATAAAATTGATTGTCGGGGCTGTTACACAGTTGGCTCTCCCCTTGCACTTCTGTCTTTTTTCCTGCCAACTGCTAAGTCTCTTCGACTCGCCACTCTTTAGCCCCGCCTTTATGGCTCTCTGTCAGCTCTGGCGATCACTGGCAACTGACTCCCACAACTTGTGGTCAGTGTCATAGGACTTCATGTCGCATTTGCAGACGTCTTTAAAGCGGAGACATGGACGGCCGGTGGGTCTGATACCAGTGACGAGCTCGCTGTACAATGCGTCCTTGGGGATCCTGCCATCTTCCATGCAGCTCACATGGCCAAGCCATCTCAAGTGCCGCTGGCTCAGTAGGGTGTATATGCTGGGGATGTTGGCCACCTCGAGGACCTCTGCATTGGGGATATGGTCCTGCCACCTGATGCCAAGGATTCTCCGGAGGCAGCAAAGATGGAATGAATTGAGACGTCGCTTTTGGCTGACATACGTTGTCCAGGCCTCGCTGCCGTAGAGCAAGCTACTGAGGACACAGGCTTGATACACTTGGACTTTTGTGTTTCGTGTCAGTGTGCCATTTTCCCATTTATTTCTGGAGGTATAGAATTCAAAAATAGTGAAGTTTTGTTAAACTTGTATAGGACCTTAGTCAGGCCACACCTAGAATACTGTACGCTGTTCTGGTCTCCATGATATGAAAACGATTTACAAGGATGGTACTAGAACTGAGAGTTTATAACTATTGGGAAAGATTGAAGAAGTAGAAAAAAAGACCTGGAGGGGTCATAGCAGTCATTAAAATTATGAATGGGTTGACCAGGATAGATGTGGAGAGAATGTTACCCCTTGTGGGAGAATCTAAAATTAGAGGTCATAAATGCAAGACAGTTGCTAATAAATCCAATAGGATGATATTTCTTCACTGAGTGGTTAGATCAATGGAACTTTACCAAATGAAGTGGTTGTGGCAAGTAACTTAGTTGCTTTCAAAAGGAAGCTAGATGAGTGCATGAGAGGAGATGGAATAGTAAGATATGCTGAAAGGCTGAAATGAGGCAATTGGAATGGGAGGAATCTGGTGTTGGGTATAAACACCAGCACTGACTATTGGGAGAATGGCCTATTTCTCTGCTGTACATTCTATGTAATGACTATTGGGAAAGACTGAACAGGCTGGGGCTCTTTTCTTTAGATGAGGGAAGGCTGAGGGTGACCTGATAGAGGTCTTTAAGGTAATGAAAGGGTTTGATAGGGTAGATAGAGAGATGTTTCCACTTTTATGGGCTGTGCGGGAAGACAGCAAAACTAGAGGACATAAAGATATGATAGTTATTAACAAATCCAGTCGGAAATTCACGAGAAGCTTCTTTATCTAGTGAGTGGTTAGAATGTGAAAACTGCCACCACAAGGAGTAGTTGAGGCAAATGGTATAGAAATATTTAAGAGGAAGCTAGGTAAACAAGTGATGGAGAAAGGGATAGAAGGATATTCTGATGGCGTTAGATAAAGAAAAGTGGGTGGAGGTTCATGTGGAGTATAAACACAAGCATAGACCTATTGGGAAAAATAGCCTATTTCTGTTTTTGAAGTGCTTTACTTAGTCAATTTCTTCAAATTATAGGGGTCAGTTTCACCAGGCAGTGACATTGGTGCATGGGAGTCCAAAGCAGGAAATCGGAAACAAAGGGATGACTGATCAATTTTATTTTAACTGCCTGTTAGAATTTTTTTTTAATTCGTTTGGAAATGTGCTATTTCTAGGGGAAGACCACTATTTAAAGGTTGAATGCACCTGTTAAAGCGAGATTGTATTCTCTGAATTTGAAGATTGCCTTTAGCTTCCTTTATTAGTGTTGAGGTAGGGGGGTATGGCTGTCCTCAGATTTTCAGACATCTGCTTGAAAATGATTGTGTTTGGGTGTACGTTAAAACCTTCATCCCTTTTGGCGCATTGCTCTGCAGAGGGTTGTACAGCAATTTATGAATCTGCATTGAGTAAGTCATTGATGTGGAAGTTGGTTGAATGTTATCAGTGTTGGAGAATGCAGGATTAAGGGAGTGGTGACTAAGTTGTTAGCTGCAAGAGATATTGGTTTCAGTTATACTGGTGGATGACTGAACTGTTCCACTTTACTAATCTATTATGTGGCACTTGATCAACCATGTAGTGGTGGAAAGAGAGGATGTCTTGAGGCAAAGACAGAATCCATTTGGTAAGAGTTGAGAAGCAAAAAGGATATAATCACGCTACTGGGGGTATTCTATAAGCCTCCAAATAGTGAGAGAGATATAGAGGAACAAATCTGCAGGGAAATCATAAAGATATGCAAGAACTGTTAAGTTGGTGATATTGGGGGACTTTAATTACACAAATATCAATTGGGATAACGTTAGAATAAAGGGCAAGGATGAGGAGAAATTTCTGAAATGTGCTCAGGAAAACTTTCTTGTCCCATATGTTCTCGGCCTAACTAGGAAGGAGGCATTGCAAGGTCTGGTGCTGGGGAATGAGGTGGACTGAGTGTCTCTGTCTCTGGGGGAGCACTTGGGTAAGAGTGATCATTGTATCATAAGGTTTAGATTAATAATGGAGAAGATCAAGGAGCAATCTAAAGTAGAACATCTAAGTTTGAAGAGGGCTAACTTCAATGGAATGATAGGGGGTCTGGCCAGAGTAAAATGGAACCAAAGATTGACAGGGATAACTATAATGAAACAACGTATGATCTTTAAGGAGTAGATGTTTCAGGTACAGGCTAGGTTCATTCCAACAAGGGAAAAAAGTAAGGGAACTATAATCCAGGGCTCCTTGGATGACCAGGGAGATCAGGAATATGATGAAACAAGAAAAGCGGATGTATGATGCATGTCAGGTGAATTCTTCTAGCAAGAACCAGGCCAAATTGAGAGGAGAAGTGAAAAGGAAATAAGACGAGTAAAGAGAGAATATGAGAATAGAATGGCAGTTTTGTTATGAAAGCTGGATTTTGTAACATGATTATGTTTCAAAAATTGTGATTTTTAATAGTTCAAGTTGGAGTCTGGAGGATCAGGTGACCTCACATCCACTCTGCAAAAGGACAAGACAGAAGGTGTGGTTACCAACAGAGAACACAGATCAAAGACTTTATTTTGAAAAACGGAGACTGCAGGGCCAACAGAGAAACATAGAAAATAGGAGCAGGAGTAGGCCATTCGGCCCTTCGAGTCTGCTCCGCCATTCATTATGATCATGGTTGATCATCCAACTCAGTAGCCTGTTCCTGCTTTCGCCCCATACCCTTTGATCCCTTTAGACCCAAGAGCTATATCTAACTCCTTCTTGAAAACATACAACGTTTTGGCCTCAACTGCTTTCTGTGGTTGTGAATTCCATAGGCTTACCACACTGTGGGTGAAGACATTTCTCCTCATCTCAGTCCTGAAAGGTTTATTTACCCTGTATCCTTAGACTATGGCCCCTGGTTCTGGACTCCCCCACCATCGGGAACATGCTTCCTGCATCTACCCTGTCAAGTCCTGTTAGAATTTTATAGGTTTCTATGAGATTCCACCCCCCCCCCCCCCCACCACCCTTCGCTCTTCTGAACTCCAGCGAATATAATCCTAACCGACTCAATCACTCCTCATACATCAGTCCCGCCATCCCAGGAATCAGTCTGGTAAACCTTCGCTGCACTCTCTCTATAGCAAGAACATGCACACAATATTCCAGGTGTGGCCTCACCAAGGCCCTGTATAATTGCAGCAAGACATCCCTGCTCCTGTACTCTAATCCTCTCACTATGAAGGCCAACTTACTGCCTGTCGCACCTGCATGCTTACCTTCAGTGACTGCAGGTCTCGCTGCATATTCCCCCCTTTCAGTTTATAGCCGTTCAGATATTAATCTGCCTTCCTGTTTTTGCTACCAAAGTGGATAACTTCACATTTATCCACATTATACTAATCTGCCATGCATTAGCCCACTCACTCAACTTGTCCAAATCACCCTGAAGCCTCTCTGCATCCACCTCACAACTCACCCTCCCACCCAGTTTTGTGTCATCTGCAAATTTGGAGATATTGCATTTAGTTCCCACATCTAAATCATTAATGTGTATTGTGAATAGCTGGGGTCCTAGCACCGATCTCTGCGGTACCCCACTAGTCACTGCCTGCCATTCGGAAAAAGACCCATTTATCCCGACTCTTTGTTTCCTGTCCGCCAGCCAATTTTCTGTCCATCACAATACACTACCCCCAATCCCGTGCGCTTTAATTTTACATGCTAATCTCAAATGTGGGACTTTGTAGAAAGCCTTCTGAAAGTCCAAATGAACCACATCCACTGGCTTCCCCTCATCAACTCTACTAGTTACATCCTAGAAGAATTCTAGTCGATTTGTCGAGCATGATTCCCCTTTCGTAAATCCATGCTGACTTTGCCCGATTCTACCACTGTTCTCTAAGTGCTCTGCTATCAAATCTTTGATAATGGACTCTAGAATTTTCCCCGCTACTGACGTCAGGGTGACTGGTCTATAACTCCCTGCTTTCTCTCTACCTCCCTTTTTAAATAGTGGAGTTACATTAGCTACTCTCTAATCTGTAGGAACTGCTCCAGAGTCTATAGAATCTTGGAAGATGACCACCAATGCATCCACTGTTTCTAGGGCCACTTCCTTAAGTACTCTGGGTTGCATACTATCAGGCCCTGGGGATTTATCGGCCTTCAATCCCATCAATTTCTTCAACACCATCTCTCTACTAAGATTGATTTCCTTCAGTTCCTCTCTCTCACTAAGCCCTGTGTTAGCACAGCTGAAGGACAACAGGTTTTGACTTCCCAGACTTTTGGGTTGTAAAACAAAGAGTCAGTAATTTGGAAGATGCAAATGTACCAGACAACTGTTAACATCTGAGAACAATGGAAGACCCAGGTGCCTCTGTGAAAGACTTCTGGACTCTTCATATTGGAACAGTAAGCTGGATAAATTTAACAGACTTTCTGAAGGCACACAGGCTGTAAGAAGAGAACTCAGCGGTTGCAGCCTCACTGCAGGCTGTAAGAGAGGAAGACAACCAGCAGTGGCATCTCGAGAGAGAGGGAACATCTGCTTTCAGAAGCTGGATACAACAAAAGGTTGCAAAGACATGAATCTGTTTCGAAAGTTGAAGCTTGTGGAGAAATAGAAAACCAGCAGGATCACCAGGAAATGTCTTGTTCACTGATGTCCAGGTCGGAAGTGAGCTAAGAGGACATTGATTGTTGGAAAGGTCTGGGAGATCCAACCCATTGCAACTGGAAGGAGTTTAACCACAAAGGCTATTGCCATCAAAAAGGACTGTGATGTATAAGTGTGGTGTAAGTTTTTGAGTCTTTTAATAAGTGAAGAAAATACCTTTCTTTGTAATTTGCGGTGTCAGCTACTTACAAAGTACTATTCAGTTAATTGGGGATTTCTTTTAGTTTAGTTATAATAGTCTTAAAACATGAAATCTTGTGTAATTCTTGAAATTGGTCTGAAGGTTCAAATATTTTTCATATTAACGATCTCACTGAAGCCGTAACTGTTAACAAAAAAGGGAACTCAAAAATCTTCCACTGGCGTGTAAATAATAAGTGGGGTGCCTCCTATTAAGAACAAAGAGGGTGATACTTAGACGTGCAGGGCAAGGCAAGAATACTTAATGAGTACTTTGTATCGATGTTTACTAAGGAAGAAGGTGTCGATAAAATATCAGTGGAAGCAGAGATGGAAGAGGTAATGAGTGGGGTGAAAATTGCTAGGCAGGATGTAATGGAAAGGCTGGCTCTGCTTAAGAGTAGGTAAATCACCTGGTCGGGATGGCTTGTATCTCGGGTTGCTAAAGGAAGTGGGAGAGGTGATAATGGAGGGGCTTGCCGTAATCTTCCAGTCTTCACTAGATACAGAGGGGTGCCAGAGGTTTGGAGATTGGCAAACGTGACACCCTTATTCAAGAAAAGGTGTAAGGACATTCCTAGTAACTACAGGTTGGTCAGTTTAACATCTGTGATGGGTAAGGTTTTAGAAACTGTAACTAGGAGGAAAAAAGCAACTGGCACTTGGAGAGGTTTGAGTTAATTGTGCTGTTTTGCTTTGAAAAGGTTGATGAAAGGAAATCAATGGTTGCTGTCTATATGGATTTTAAGAAAGTCTTCGACGAAGTACCACGTAAAAGGCTGGTTAACAAAATTGAGGCTCATGGAGTAGGAGAGTTGGTGGCAGCTTGAATTAAAAATAGAACTGGCTTCAGGACAGATAACAGGGAGTCATGGTAAATGGTTGTTTTTCAGACTGGAGAATGGTGGACAGTGGTGTTTCCCCAAAGTTCACTAGTAGGACCTCTGCTTTATTTGAATTTTTATATATATTTTTATATCTATAAATAAATACCTTGGATATTGGAATACAGATAAAAATTTCAAAATTTGCCAATGATATCAAACCTGTGGAAGTGTGACACAGTGAGGATGATACCAGTCGACTGCAACAGGACATAGATAGGTTAGCAGGATGGGCAGACAAGTGGCAGATGGAATTTAATAGACCTGGGATGGGGGGTGGTGGTGGTGAGTGAGTGCGAGGTGTAGACAAGTCTTTGAAGGTGGCAGGGCAAGTTGAGAAGGCTGTTTTTTTCAAAGAAAAAGGCACGTGGGATCCTGGGCTTTACATAGGCATAGAGTACAAAAGGAAGGACGTTATGCTAAACCTTTATAAAGCACTGGTTAGGCTCCAGATGGAATATTTTCACCAATTCTGGACACCACACTTTAGGAAGGATGTTAAGTCCTCTGAGAGGGTGTAGTAGAGATTTACTAGAATGGTACCAGGGATAAAAGACTTGAGTTATCTGGAGGTATTCTCTTCAGCGCAGAGAAGGTTATGTGGAGATTTGACCAAGGTGTTCAAAATCATGAAAGGTTTTGATAGATTAAATAAGAAGAAACTGTTTCCAGTGGCAGGAGGGTCATTAACTAGAGGACACAGATTTAAGATAATTTACAAAAGAACCAAAGGCGACATGAGGGGAAAAAGGTTTCATGCAACAAGTTGTTGTGATCTAGAATGCACTGCCTGAAAGGGCAGTGGAAGCAGATTCAATAGTAACTTTCAAAAGGGATTCAGATAACTACATGAAGGAGGAAAATTTGCAAGGCTATGGGGAAAGAGCAGGGGAGGGGTCCTTTACATAGAGCTGGCACGGGCACGATGGGTCGAATGGCCTCCTTATGTGCTGTATCATTCTATAATTCTATGAAGAAAAAAAGCATGTCTGGAATTCCTGGGAGCTGGTGCCACAGTGGTTCTGTAATTCCGTGGAGAACAATTCCTGTATTCACACAGCATCATAAAATATTTAATGATAAGGAAGCCCACTCCGACCATCTTAGTTCATCTCTATAGGACGATTCCATATTGCTGCATCAAATTCATTTGAAATCATTCCAGGGTCTGGGATTCATTTTAAGCATTGATCATTTTGTATGAAGGACTTCCTGCCTTTTATTAATTTGAACCTGTGACCCCTTGTCTAGCTCTGAGTTTAATTTGAAATAGAATTCTAGATGAACCTCTTCCACAGCATTCACTCTCTAACCCTCTGAGGTCACCTCTTGCGTGCTTCCATTCCAGGCTGAAGAGCTGAAGTCTTTCCAGTTTATACTCTTACCTCAGACTCTGACCCTGGTGATCAGCTTCAAGGTTACTTTCAGCACTGTCCCCATGCTTGTTTGTCTGCAACCAGAACTAAACACCCTGCTCTAGGTGCAGTCTGAACTGAGCATTGTACACTTCAGGATCGGTGCTTGCCCTAGATCTGAACTAATTCCTTTGCTCCAGCTGTTACCCACTCACTGTGAATCCCTGATTCTCTGCCATGCATTACTTTAGTGACAGTAAAGGGTGTGCGATTTCTGCTAGTGTTTTTCTCGCTCTGTCTATTAGTAAATTTGTCATTCACACAACGATTCTAAAGACATTGATATTATTTATTTATTTATTTATTTATTTTATTTAGAGATACAGTACTGAAACAGGCCCTTCGGCCCACCGAGTCTGTGCCGACCATTAACCACCCATTTATATTAATCCTACACTAATCCCATATTCCTACCACATCCTCATCTGTTCCTATATTTCTCTACCACCTACCTATACTAGGGGCAATTTATAATGGCCAATTAACCTATCAACCAGCAAGTCTTTGGCACGTGGGAGGAAACTGGAGCACCCGGAGGAAACCCACGCAGACACAGGGGGAACTTGCAAACTCCACACAGGCAGTACACAGAATTGAACCCGGGTTGCTGGAGCTGTGAGGCTGCGGTGCTAACCACTGCGCCACTGTTCCGCCCACAAATTCTCGTCTTTGTTTGCTCTCCACAAATGAGAGCGTCAGTGAATTAATCAGGTCAGGTTTCCACACTCGGCCAGATAGACATTAGAATCAAAGGCCCATTATTTTCCTTCTGGGTCTTGGTCCCTGCTTCTAGCTTAATTGTGACTAGTAAAAGTGCTGCAGTTCCAGCAGTGCGATCTAGGCTTGACCCCCTCTATGTTGAGTTTATCATAGAACCATAGAAAAGTTAGGGTACAGAAAGAGGCCATTCAGCCCATCGTGTCTGTGCTGGCAGAAAAATCTAGCTGCCAAATCTAATCCCACTTTCCAGCATCTGATCCGAAGCCTTGCCAGTTACAGCACTTCACTTAGGTACCTTTTAAATGAATTGAGGGTTTCTGCCTCCACCACTGATCCGGGCAGTGAATTCCAGACACCCACCACACTCTGGGTGAAAAAGTCTTTCCTCATGTCCCCTCTAATCCTTCTACCAATCGCTTTAAATCTGTGCCCCTTGTTAATTGATATCTCTGCTAGGGGAAACAGGTCTTCCTGTCTACTCTATAATTTTGTACACCTCAATTAAGTCACCCCCCAGCCTCCTCTCTTCTAAGGCAAACAACTCTAGCCTATCCAATCTTTCCTCATAGCTGCAACTTTCAACCCCTGGCAACATTCTTGTAAATCTCCTCTGTACTCTCCCTAGAGCAATTATGTCCTTCCTGTAATGTGACCAGAACTGTATGCAGTACTCCGACTGTGGCCTAACCAGCGTTTTATACAATTCCAGCATTACATTCCTGCTTTTGTATTCTATACCTTGGCCAATAAAGGAAGCATTCCATATGCCTCCTTCACCACTTTATCTACCTGTCCTGCCACCTTCAGGGACCTGTGGACATGCACTCATGTATATGCCTCAACCCTGTTTACTCTTTGCATGATATGATGTTGCTTGTTGACATCATGCGTAAATATTGTGCATGCACTGGGCCAGTGTGTCATGGCCATTAGGTGATGGCACTTGCCGCTTTGCCAGCAGCTAACTGAGGCATGTCAATTTAAAAGTAAATTCAGTAAATTCTTGGGTCGCTCTCCTTAGCTCTGGCCAATAATATGAAAGGCTCTTTATTCCTGTGGCGCTGCCAATAAGGAGCAGGCGAGAACAGGATTCCCTCTTGGCTTGGATTCTGCCACAACTGCAGGCTGTTCAGGCTTTGTGGGGCGGATGGGTGGGGAGCTTAGCATCACTTAACCTACTTGACTCTCCTTATCTTCCCTCTTTATAGCCTTGGTAGTGTCCAACACTGCTGTTCTGTCAAAAATGTCGAACAGTTGTGCGCAGCTGTGTTCCACAAGCTGTGGTGCAGTGCACAGGTGTTCTATGAACCATAACCTCTTGAAAAGCCAGTGATCAATGAGTTTGATCATAAATAACTGGCATTTTAAGGGGCATTGCTGCTCATGGGCTAGACAAACCTAGGAACTATATGGAAATGGTTCACACTACAATTTTATCCCATAGATGCTGATCGAACAGTACATTTCCTGGGGCTATATGCATGAATCCTTTTCCTTCTGCAAGGTTGCTGTCGTCGTTTAGTCACGAGAAAGAAATGTTGAGTTGTACTATTCAAGCACTGATGATGTGGCAGCAGCTGTTTGTACTGATGGGAACTATTCACCTGAACCACTGTGGCCACAGCTTTCTGTTTAGGTCAGCAGAGGGAGTTTGAAGTTTCCACCCTGTTGAACTGTTGAGTATCTAACACTGACCTGTTTTTTTTGCTTTCTGGGGCAGGTGCTGTGCAAGATTCTCTAACTCAAGATGCCTGTGGGTGTGTACTATTCAGTGCCATATTGTGCCATCTTTGTTTTACCGATCCTCCTAATGGATGTGCCAGCTGTGGAGGGATATGTGTGTGCAGTAAGTCTAGCTTAAAAAGTAAACATTTTGAAGTTTAATCTGTTTTCTCTCACCCACCACATCATCTCTGGGTAAGAGGGACGTATGTTTGCTATATGCTGGTCTGCTGACCTGAAGCTCAGTGAGTGAATGCACTGCTTGGTGTAGTATTGAGCCATACAGCACAGTAAGGCCCCAAACACCTTCAATCGCTGGTCTGTGCTAAGCCAGTTGACCTCAGCAAGGAGCAGTGATAGAGGCTGCAGTAATCAATCATGATGTCAAATGTGAGGCATAGTAAGTAATTCGGAGGGCCAAAGGAAGCTGCAGAGAGATATTTATAAGATGGTGGAATGGGAAAAGAAGTGGCAATTGGAATTCAATGGCACTAGGTGTGGGATGGTAACTTTTAGTATAAACGTAATAATTACAGTTTGAATGGGGAAGGCTGAGTAAGATGGAAGAGCAGAAGGATTTGAGGTTCAGGTTCAGAAGGCATTAAAATCTGTTACTCAAAGGGACAAGGTCACTTTAAAAAAAAAACCCTGGATTTTATGGCAAGATTGTTGAAGTCAAGATGTAATGACACATCTATACTAGTCCTTAGCAAGACGATATTTAGAGAACTATGTGCAGATTTGGACTCGACACTGTTGAGGCAATAGAGGGGGTTTTTGTTGTCTTATCTGTTCTTAGGGTGTGGGCAGCATAGATGAAGCAGCAGTTATTGCCCGTTCCCAGTTGCCCTAAGAGCTTAAGTCACTCATGTATTGTGGAACTAGGGTCGCCTGGTTTAGGCCAGAATGGATAGGGATGGAAAGAGCTCCCTACCCTGGAGGACATTGGTCAATCTGTTGGGTTTTCACAACAATCTGTCTGCTTTCGTGGTCATTTATATTTTCTTGTGCCCACCAATTACGAGACTTATTGAATTCAGTTCACAGCTTTCAAGTACATTGAAAAATTGGATCTGTGTTCCTGAGATTGTCTGGTAATTTCATACAAGTGTTTAAAATTATGACCATTTCCAGTAGTTGAAGGGTCTAGACAAGGGGACATTGATTGATGATTAAATGTAAAAAGACTTATATCAAGAACAAGATAATGTTTTTTACATAGCACATTTCAAAACCTCACAATCTTCTAGCAAAATTAGTGATTGAAGCAGAGAACATTTCGTTATTTAAGAACAGATTTGATAGGTAGCTGAAAGAAAAGGGATATGGGAAGATATCCCATATGGATAGGGGATTACGATATTGCTCAAACAACAACATAGACTGACCAGGCTGAAAGGCCTGTTACTATGTTGTAATTTCAGTATAGTTAAAGGAAAACCCGCATCCCCCCACAAAGCACCCTTCCAATTTCCAGAGTTGGGGCAAAGCGATGGATGATGATTCTAAAACAGGTTTGTCTTTTTCCAAAACCAGAATTGGAATTATTTTCAGATTAATTGATCTGAAACATCTTTTTGCCAATTACGAAGTCTAGAATGAAAGGTTTGAGGGAGTCGCACCCCATTTCCCAGTGAATTTCGCTGACCATACAGCTTTAGATTGGTTCTGTGTTGTCGGTCCCCATCTGTAACGGTGGTTGGATAAAAAGTTAATCCTACTTGGTACAGCAGCGATACTTAAAATCATAGTAATTACAGCACAGAAACTGCCCAGTGGCCTTACAGCAATTGAACCCTTCAACTGAAGCTGTCTACTCCAAGTCCCTTTCCCTGATTTTCAAATACTTCTTTTGTATTCCCTTTTGAATGATGTTATAGTCGTTGCCTCACTAGCCACTTATAGTAAAGCAATCCATAATTTTATAACCCTCTGTCTGTGTGTGTGTGTAAAAGATTCTTTTAATCTCTGCCTTTGTTCTTGTGACAGTCCTGAGTTTATGCCCCCTTGTGATCAGTGGAAACGATCTTTCATTATTAAAACTCTCAAAAGTTTTCATTATTTTGAAAGCCTCTAATCAGGTAATCCTTAAACTTCTCTCTTTTCTCCAAGCATTTCTTCAAAACTAGCCTCTAAATCCAGGCCTCATTCTAGTGAATCTTTTCTGTCTCTTTTCCACGGCTCTATCCTTCCCAAATAAGTGCCTAGAATTGTACATACTACTTCAGCAGAATGTTAAAGGGCTCCAAGGGTTAGGTTATGAGGAAATGTTATGTAAACTGGGCTTGCTTTCCCTGGAATATCAAAGGTTAAAGGCTGATTTGATTGAGATTTTTAGCATTTTGCAAGGAATTGATAGAGTAAGGTAGAAACAACTTCTGCTGATGGAGTCTAGGACAAGGAAACATAACCTTAAAATTAGAGTCAGGCCATTCAGGTGAGAAGTTAGGAAACACTTGTTCACGTCATTACGACCAAGGTAATGCACTGTTAATTCAGTCCCACTACTCCACAGGTCATAGCATATTAGTAATGTTTCTCACCTACTGGAAAAATAGCCAAATTAAACACTCTATTTGTCCCCCAGAATAAAGCACACCAAACCAGGTTTCTTTAAATAACAACAAAATTAACTATTTATTAATAAACTAAGTATCAAACAATAATGAGATAACTCTATATGTGAAAGGATTCTTTTCAAACTTCTTATTCTATCTAACCCTCATGCGCGCGCGCGCACACATACATTTTAAAAAACGGTTAACTGGATTTTAAAAGGATGTTTTCAGGTTACAACTATTTCTTAAGAATAATATAATAACTGGGTTGTAACGTTCTGGTAGGATATTTCCAGGTTGGTGAGGTGTCCCAGAGTCAAATAGTTGGATGCCACTCAAAGTGTCTCCAGGCGAGATTGATGAACAGTCTGTGATGGGTAGGCATTCATGGAATTTCATCTGCAGTAGGTGTCACACAGATCTTTCAGCAAAGGGTATAACAACAGGTCTACTTGGGTTTTGAAATAGCAGTCTAGCAGTAGAAGCTTTTTTGAGCTTTCAGGATCTCCCAAAACCTAAGAGGCAACAGGAATCACTCCTGAGGCAGAGATTTTTCAGAGACTGGCAGCAATAGGAATTTGCCACCTTTTAAAATGCAGGGCTTCCTCTTAGCAAAGGAGCCTTTCTCCACAGAGAGCAGCAACTCTTTTCCTGGGTCTTTTCCTCTCCAGGGGTCTTTTTTCCTCTCTCCAGGCAGACCACAGCCACCACCACAAATGTAGAATTTCTTTTTACAAGAGAGGCAAGCCTTTTTCAGAGAATAGATCTTTTTCCTCTGGGCTGCAAACACAGGTCCCAGCCAGCTCACTGCTAGCTGCTTCCAGCTGCCTGGTCTTTTTCACACTGCAAAACTGAAACTAAAACCCACAATCAAGTCATGTGACAGTCATAAATCTTCCTGTCATTTCCCTGGTGAGCTGCTTGGAAACAGGTAACTTGCAATCTGCACTCAGTTCAAACACCAAGTTTCAGTATTCAATGTTCACAGAAAATCCTTTCTCTGTCTTAGCTTTCAGATTAGCTTTCAGATTGTGACGACGCGAAGGGTGGTAGAAATGTGTAACACTCTCCCACAAAAAGCAATAGTTGCTAGCTCATTTAATAATTTCAAATCTGAGATCAATAGATTTTTGTGTATTCAGGTGGGTGGATGGAGTTGGGATACAGATCAGTCATGATTTGAATAGCAGAACATGCTCGAGGGACTGAATGGCCTACTCCTGTTCCGATGTCCTATGTGGCCCAAACAATGTCTTGTACCAATTCAGCATCCCGTTCTCACGTTTGTATTCTATATCTCTGTATATAACTTGGAATTCTAATGGTTTTTGCTGTCTTGCTCTTAGCCTTTGAGATCAGTATTTCTGTACCCCTAGATCTCTTTGCTCTTTCACTCTGCTAAACATCATACTATTTAGGATATACCTCTAATATTTTACTTTAAAAAAAAATTTCTTCACATCGTACTACTTCACATTTCTCTGCTGCGTATTGCATCTATTCACCCACTCTGCTAATTGGTGTGTGCCCTTCTGCCTCCTAAAGGAAATTGTATTTCCATGTAAAATCCTTTCCGGTCCTAAAACCTGTCGGTAATCTTCAACAATTCTTGTCATGTACTCTTTCTTTCTGAGGTTGGTTGCCACAGTAGGAAGATCTTTACTGTGCTTCTGACAAATGTTTGATGTTGACGCTGCATCAGAGAGCTCCATTGCCCAGCATGAACAGAAGAAAAAAAGCAAAATATTAATAGTCAGGAATAATGGATCTATTTCCTTTCACAGTACACCAACAGTACCCCGAACACTACCATGATCTTTGATGACCTGCCATCAATGTTTGGCTACCAGCTGCTAAAGGATGGGCTGCAGGTAGGTTTCTTGCTTTCACTAAGGAATGAAAATCAAAAGGAAGACTTGCATTTCTGCAGCACCTTTCACAACCTCAGGACATCCCAAAGTACTTTACAGCCAATGAAGTACTTTTGAAGTATAGTCACTGTTATAACGCTGGAAATGTGATGTAATGTGATGAAGAAAGCTTGACTGAGTAAACTGGAAAAGAAACCAGGTTAGAACAGGGGATACATTGAGGAGGCACTGAGCCGTGCTGTCCACCGGGAGAAGGGAGACTGGGGAGGGGCAGGGCAGCCAGATTTCTCCATTAGTCTCTTTCTTACTTAGTCACAATCTGCCTGCTGATTTCAACTCATTTAAACTGTTACACATTGCCACATGTCACAAAGGGAAAATATTGTCACTGTGGCTCAGTGGGTTGCACTCATGCCTCGGATCAGAAGGTCGTGGGTTCAAGTTCCACTCCGAAGACATGAGCGCAATTCCAAGTTAACACTTAGGTCCGGTGCTGTACTGTCAGAAGTGCTGTCTTTCAGATGAGACATTAAACCCAGGTCCTAATCTGCTGTTTGAAAAAGAGCAGGGGTGTTCTCCTTGCTGTCCGGGCTCACACTTATCCCTCAACCAATGCCTAAAACAGATGATCTGGTCATTATCTCATTCCTTATAATAGTGACTGCATTTCAAAAGTGCTTGATTGACTGTGAAGTGCTTTGGGATGTCCTGCAATTGGGAATGGCACTGTATAAATCAAAGGGAAAATATATGTACACTTCTGGAGATTTATTTTGATATTGGACTTCAGTTGGTTGTAATATTTTTAACTTTGCCAGTGAGCACTCCAGTTACATGACTGACTTGTGAGGTTCAGTACACACATTTGCATTAAATATAGGGCTGGTGTGTAATGTCAAGGTTTTCTGGTATAGAAATGTGAAATTGCTAAAGTAGGAGGAGGATGTATAAGGCATAAAAGCACCATTTTCTCCTACCCCGATTTAGTTCTGCCCTTTAGAACAGAGATGAACAAGGATAATTGGGCATTCTTTATATGGATGTACTGCACGGTTGTGTTTACAGGAGGAGAGGATGGGAAAGGAACTGGAGACTCTTGACAAGATTAGGAAAAATTTAAACTTCCTATCTTCAAAGTTTGGGAGCTGAGAAAGGGGGCAGCTGTGTTGTGCTTTGTACTAAATTAGTGGAGGAGTGCCATGTTTCATTACTCTCCAGATAAATTGGCAACTTTCCACCCCTGTCCCTGAGGAGGTGCTGGGTGTAAGTTAGGCATTTACCCTGATTTGGGAAGACAAGTCCACACTTCATCTCCATCATAACTGAAGGTGGCCGGGTCTAGAGCGGCTTTTCAATTAGGAAAGAATTGGGTTTCCAACTGAAAGTCAAAAATATTTTTCTTCTGACCCTTGTAGGGTTATCTAGTATTTGCAAAGCCTGATAATGCCTGTGAGCCCATCGCACCACCTCCTTCAAACACCACCATCCTGGACTTTATTGTTGTGATTCGCAGATATGGGTGTAATTTCGATGTCAAGGTACGTAGTGCATCAAACTTGAGTGATACCACTATCAGGGCAATATTCCACATTAAAATACTTGTATTATATTGCAACTGTTTCTTCAATGCTGAAATGTCACTGTTACACAGCAGAGAGCTGCAGCCAACAGAAACATTCGGCCCATCGAGACCGTGCAGGCTCTTTTGAAGAGCGATACAGTTGGTCCCACTCTGCATTCTTTTCCCATATCCATGCAATTTTGTTTCTGCTTCAATTCCCTTATCCAATTCCCTTTTGAAAAGCCACTGTTGAAGCTGTTTCCACTATCTTATCCAACAGTACATTCCAGATCACAACAGCTTGTTTTGTAAAATGTTTTTCCTCGTTGCCTTTGGTTCTTTTGCTAGTCACCTTAATCTGTGCCCGCTGGTTCAGCCATTGGAAGCAGTTTCTCCTTATTCTATCTAAACATCTCTGTCAAACATTCTTAGTCTTCTGTGCTCCAAGAAAAACAACCCCAGCTTCTCTAGGCTATCTGTGTAACTGCAATCCCTTATTCCTGGAACTTTTCTAGTAAATCTCCTCTGTACCCACTACAAAGCCTTCACGTCTTTTCTAACGTGTGATGCGTAGAATTGGACGCAACCCTCCAGCTGGAGCTGAAGTAGTGTTTTATGTTGGTTTAGCATAACTTCCTGGCTTTTGTCTATGCCTATTTTATAAAAACCCAGGATCTTGTATGCTTTATTGACTGCTTTAGTAACCTGTCCTGTCACCTTCAAAGATTTGTGCATAGACACCCTCAGGTTTCTCTGTATTTACACCCCCCCACTGAAATGATACCATTTAGCTTGTATTGTCTCACTTCATTCTTTCTACCAAAATGTACCACACCACGCTTTTCGACGGTGACTTTGATCTGCCATGTGTCCACCCATTCCGCCAGCCTGTCTATCCTCATGAAGTCTATTACTATGTTCCTCCCTGTTTACTACACTTCCAAGTTTTGTGTCAGTTGAAGGTTTACAAGACCAATACCTGGAATGGGAGGGTTGTCTTATGAAGAAAGGTTGGACAAGTTAGGCTTGTATCTGCTGGAGTTTAGAAGAGTAAAGAGGCAACTTGATTGAAATGTAAGATCCTGAGGGGTCTTGACAGGGTGGATGTGTAAAGGATGTTTCCTTTTGTGGGAGAATCTAGAACTAGGGGTCACTGTTTAAAAATAAAGGGTTGCCCATTTAAGACAGAGATGAGGAGAAATTTTTTCTGAGGGTTGTGTGTCTTTGGAACTCTCTTCCTCAAAAGGTGGTAGAAGCAGAGTCTTTGAATATTTGTAAGGCAGAGGTAGATAGATTTTTGATAAGCAAGGGGGTGAAAGGTTATCGCCGATAGGCGGGAATGTGGAGTTGAGGTTACAATCAGATCAGTCATGATCTTATTGAATGGCGGAGCAGGCCTGAGGGGCTGAGTGGCCTCCTCCTGCTCTTAATTCATATGTTCAAGTCTATCCTGGCTCTCCACGGAGTTATGCTGTCAGTCCACTCCCCGTTCAATCCCCATAGCCCTGCAAGTCTATTTCTCTCAGGTGGCCATCCAATTTCCTCTTGAAGTCATTGATCGTCTCTACTTCTACCACCCTTGTGGGCAGCATGTTCCAGGTCATTGCCACCCACTGCGTATCAAAGTACTTCCTCATATTCCCCCTGTATCTTTTGCCCAAAACTTTCAATCTGTGTCCCCTAGTCCTTGTACCATTTGTTAAAGGAAACAGCTTTTCATTGTCTAACCTATCTAAGCCTGCCATAATCTTGTACACTTCTATTAAATCTCCCCTCAATCTCCTTGTATCCCATCCACTTTATGTACTGACAGCCTTTGTAGTATCTTTCTATCTATTTTTATCTCAAAAATTGAATGACCCCTTCCATCAAAGCCTCACTGTCACCACCCCACCCCACTCCCACAACTGCCCCTTGTATGGCTCAGGACCATACTGGCTAGTGCACGAATCTGAGGCTTGGGGGAAGCCCATGTTTCTGTTTTACAATCAAAATAGAAAAACAAATATTTGCATACAAAAAAACTTTAACTTGTCTAATCACTTTAGCGACTAGTGAGAAATGCATTGTGGATTTTTGTTGCAGGTGCTTCAGGCGCAGCTGGCTGGGTACAAAGCTGCAATAGTGCATAATGTTGACTCGGACCAGCTGCTCAGCATGCGCTGGAGCAATGGTAGGTTCCATCTCTTCATGATTCTGAAATAAATGTTCACTTGTTCACTTGCGCCTTAATTGTATGTCAATGTAGCAAAATAAGTGAGAGCAGTTTATGGATTCTGCCGTCACCTTGGCAGATGAGTGTTCAGCAAGGAGACTGGTTGTTCACCATCTAGGTTGATGCCATCTCATAAGTGATGTTAAACCAAATCTTTATTTGCAGATCCGATTGCAATTATTACATATGAAGTCCCTTTTTGAAGGGTCGGTGAAGGCACTGACTTTGTGGCGGGCTTGCACGTTCTGGAGGGACCTGACTCTGTTTTCCTCAAATGTTGAGATTGCTTGATGACAGAGACTTCTGTATTTGGAGCTGCCCATGATTGTTTCTTCCCCATGTAGTGCGGTCCAACTTTCAGACCCTGAGATTGGCTTTCAGAATGTCTTTGAATCTAAATTTGGGACGTCCTATGGTTTGGGATCCCATGCTCAGCTGGCTGTAGATTGCTACCTTTGGTATGCAGGAATCCTCCATGCCAACCACATGGCCAACCCAGTGAAGCTGAGCTCTGATGAGCACGCTTACAATGCCAGGTATGTGGCCCTTGCAAGAACCATAGAACAGTTACGGCACAGAAGGAGGCCATTCAGCCCGTTGTGTCCGCGCCGGACGAAAAAAAACTAGCCGCCCAATCCAATCCCACCTTCCAGCACCTGGTCCATAGCCTTGCCGTTAAAGCACTTCAGGTGCATGTCCAGGTACCTTTTAAATGAATTGACAGTTTCTGCCTCCACCACTGATCAGGGCAGTGAATTCCAGACACCCACCACACTCTGGGTGAAAAAGCTTTTCCTCATGTACCCTCTAATCCTTCTACCAATCACCTTAAGTCTGTGCCCCCTGGTAATTGACCTTTCCGCTAGGGGAAACAGGTTCTTCCTGTCTATCTAGGCCTCTCATAATTTTGTGCACCTCTATTAAGTCACCCCTTAGCCACCTCTGTTCTAAGGAAAACAACCCTAGCCGATCCAGTCTTTCCTCATAGCTGCAACTTTCAACCCCTGGCAACATTCTTGTAAATCTCCTCTATACTCTCTCCAGAGCAATTATGTCTTTTCTGTAATGTGACCAGAACTGCACGCAGTACTCCAACTGTGGCCTAACCAGCGTTTTATACAGTTCCAGCATTACATCCCTGCTTTTGAATTCTATACCTCGGCCAATAAAGGAAAGCATTCCATATGCCTTCTTCACTGTATCTATCTGTCCTGCCACCTTCAGGGACCTGTGGACATACACTCCAAGGTCTGTCACTTTCTTCTACCCCTCTCACTATCCTCCCATTTATTGTGTATTCCCTTGCTTTATTTGCCCTCCCCAAATGCATTACCTGACGCTTTTCTGGATTGAATTCCATTTGCCACTTCTCTGCCCACTCAACCAAACCATTGATATCATTCTGGAGTCTACGGCTATCCTCTTCACTATCAACTACACAGCCTGTTTTTGTGTCATCAGCAAATTTCTCAATCATGCCTCCCACATTTAAGTCCAAATCAATAATATATACCACTAGCAGCAAGGGACCCAACACCGAGCCCTGTGGAACACCACTGGAAACAGCTTTCCATTCACAAAAACATCCGTCGACTACTAGCCTGTGTTTCCTGGCCCTGAGCCAATTCTGGATCCAACATGCCACGTTCCCCTAAATCCCATGGGCATTCATGTGGCAGTTTATTCTGTCCCTCAGAATAGATTCTAACAATTTACCCACCACTGAGGTCAGACTGACTGACCTATAATTATTTGGCCTATCCCTCACGCCCTTTTTGAACAATCGTACAACGTTTGCAGACCTCCAATCGTCTGACCCCTCTCCTGTATCTAGTGAGGATTTGAAGATGATCCTCAGCACATCTGCTATTTCCTCCCTGGCTTCCTTTAACTGCCTGGAATGCAATCCATCCGGCCCTGGTGATTTATCCACTTTCAAGGATGTCAGCCCCTCTAGTACTTCCTTTCTCATTATGCTTTTCATATCAAATATTTCACACTCCTCTTTAACTACAATGTCTACATCAACCCTCTCCTTTGTGAAGACAGAGACAAAAACTCTTTAAGAACCCTGCATCCATGCATAAGTTCCCTTGTACATCTCTGATAGGCCCTACCCTTTCCTTAGTTATCCTCTTGCTCTTAATGTACTGATAAAACATCTAAAAGAACTTTGGTGTTAGGAATTTTGTTGCTTTATGTGATGCTGGGAGATTGTCTGTGCCTCCCAGCCATAGAGAGGTGATGCGAGAACCACTGCCTGGTAGACTTCAATCTTTGTTTAGAGACAGCATTTTGAAACAGACTCCATGCTCTCTCCAAAGCCTGTGGATGAGCCTGCTGAATACTAAGCTTGCTTTTGCTAGGTGATGGGCGATTTCATCATCCAACATGGTGCTGTGGGAGAGGATACTCCCCAGATAGCAGAACCTCTGAACTGAGTTGAGTGGTGTATTGTTGATTGTGACAATGGGGTCTTGGCGTTTGTGGCCAGGGGCAGGTTGGTACAAGATCTCTCTCTTTTTCAGACTTATTGTAAGGCCGAAATGTTCTGAGGCTTGGGCAAAACTGTCAACAAGCGGCTGGATGTCTTCTGGAGTGTGTGCTGTGAGAGCACAGTTGTCGGCAAACAAGAGTTCATTTAGTAGCTGTTGTTTGATCTTTTTGTCAGCCTTGAGCTTTTGCGGATTGAAGAGGTTGCTGCCTGTCCTGAGCTGAATGTGTACTCCCATGTCGAGATCTTTGATTGCAAACAAGAGCATGGCTGAATAGTAGATGGCAAACAGAACTGGAGCCATTACTCAGCCTTGTTTGGTGCTATTGGTGACAGGAAAGGCATCTGCGAAGGCACCATTCTGCATCACATTGGCTGCCATGAAATCAGTGGATGACCCTCATCATTTCATGACAGCCATGTTTGTACAGCACCTTCCACAGGCCTTCATGGTTTACTGTGTCAAAGGCCTTGGTCAGGTCAACGAATACCATGTCGAGGTCCTTGTTCTATTCGCAGGAAATTTTTTGAATTTGACACGCCGCAAAGATCATGTCGACCATTCCTTGCCGAGTACAAAAGCCACACCAAGTCTGTAAAATGAGTGACAATCCTGTTGAGAATAACCCTTGCAAGAATTTTTCACACCGTGGAGAGAAGTGAAATTCCACAATGATTGTCACTGATGGACTTGCATCCCTTCCGTTTGTATAGGTGGGTTATGAAAGCATTCTTGTAATCTTGGGACACAATGCTTTGGTTCCAAATTAAGCAGAAGACGCTAGTGAGTTTCCTAACCATGTGAGCTCCTCTGTATTTGAATACTTCAGGGGGAATGTCGTCTGCTGCCGGAGACGTACCCACAGACAGTTGCTTTATGGTCTTGGTGACTTCAGCTTGAAGGGGAAGCTCACCTAGAATACGCTTCTGTGGAAGTGATTCAATGGTGTTGTCGCACTCCGTGGATTCTTGGTTCAGGAGATTGTTAAAATGCTCTGCCTAATGAGGGAAAATCTCATTCCTGTTCGTTCGGAGCTGATTTCAATCTGCTGAGAGGACAGATATCGTATCGTTGGTTTTGGGGCTATAGACAAATCAGAGACCTTCAAGGAGAGCCTTCAGGTTGTGCTTATTGGCAGCTTCCTAAAGCTCTGCAGCTTTGTTTTTCCACCATCTGTTCATCATCTCTTAGTTTGGCCTGCGGTGTGTGTTTTGCTTGATCGCATCTGGCTTTTCTTGGTCGTGAATTTTTTTTGTCAGATATGTAGGATCTGTGAGCATTGTGCACATCATCTAATAGCTATACAGTCATGTTGTCGAAGCTTTCGTCTTGCACTCATTCGGACAATATGCAAAAATATCCAATGTACGGGAAAACAACAACTTATACTGCATGAGAAGAGAGTGCTAATTTGTTGGCAAGTGAACTCTGGTTGGTAGATACGTTACCATGGAGAATGCACCAGTTGTTTACGGTGACTGACAGTTAACTGCCAAGCTTTGTTTGAAATGTAAACCAGGCAGCTTGACTCTGGTCAAGGCATTGACCTGAGAAATGAACCAGTGGATGGCTCATTTCCATGCATTTCTGCAGACATAAAGAACATGTACACAGATTGCCTCTGATTCAGCTGAACAAAATAAGTGACAGCCATTGGATACAGAGTAAACTCCCTCGACACTGTCCCCATCAAACACTCCCAGGACAGGTACAGCACGGGGTTAGATACAGAGTAAAGCTCCCTCTACACTGTCCCCATCAAACACTCCCAGGACAGGTACAGCACGGGGATTGGGAATACTGAGTGCTGAGTGCCTCAACGAGGTGCAGCTGACAGTGCTGCAGTCAGTTGCTGGAGGTGCTGCTGGAGAAGGAGTGCTGAGGAGAAACTGCAAAAACTTTCAACATTTGCTGCAGAGGAAAGACTTTTGGAATAAGCCTGTATTTGGAGGTGGGTGTTGAGCACCAGACTCATTTCATTTGGACTGTTGTGGGAGGTGGAAGAGGCCAGAAGAACAAGGGGTGGGGGCTATACAATTCTGCAGGGAGCTGTGCAGTTGCACTAAAGTTGCAGGGAAGCTCCCTCCCCACCCCAATTGCCCAGCCTGAGTCAGCTGAAGCTGCCTGGCTAATATACAGAAGGGGATAATAAATAGTGCCTGGGCAGCTTCAGCTGGCCCAGGTGAAGACGCCTCCCCCAACCAGAAGAACGTAAGACCAAGTGTACTGGCAGAGACTGTTTTAAGTGTGCTGTGTGCACCACCTCCAGAAAGGAAAGAAAGTCATCACTTACAGCCTGTCTTTCCCTCTCCTGTATTCCCTCAGCCTCTCCCCCAACCTGTTGTTTGTTTGTTTGTTTGTTTTGTGCATAAAGTTATTTTCAAGCCTACAATTTGGAGTGGGTTAGCTCTTAGACCCATGGCAAGCCCTTCATCACAGGTGGCGGGGCCCTCTACAACCTATGCAGCTGCAGCCTCTGTGGCTGCCCACGTGGCCCCGTCACCTTTTAAATTAATAACATCCAGCCATGGGGTGAAGAGCTATCCCTACCCCAACATGTCCATTGAGGCCTGTGTGAAGGCAATGGCCAAGGTTGTCGTCCCCTCGGCCATTGTTGCGGCCTCAAAGATGTATGGGAAGGCTGTGTTTTTTTCTAAAGACTGAGCGGGCCGTGTCCCTGGCCCTGAATAAGGGGCTCACTGTGGGGGGGACTTTCCTGCCGGTGGACCCTCTGGGGGCCACTGCGCAGCGGATAATGTTATCAAACGTCCCACCCTTCGTTCCCAGTGAGCTCCTCCTCCCCCACCTACACCATCTGGGGGAGGTGAGGTCAGGGATCACCCCAGTCCGGCTTGGTCTTCGGGAACACAGCCTCCAACATGTCTACTCCTTCCGCCGCCAGTTATTTATGCAGCTGGCGCGGGAGGAGGACTTGGAAGGCCAATTTAATGTGGAGTTCCAGGGGACGGCCTACCGCGTCTTTTGGACCTCGGACGGGGCGCGGTGCCATGTCTGCAAGGGGGTGGGGCATGTTTGTAAGAACTGCCCCAACCTCCCGGCCGCCAGCTCCACCTCGGCGGCCCAGAGTGGTTCCACAGCACCTCCTCCCACTCCTCCCACACATAGAAGACACAGCTCAGTCGGTTCTGGAGGCTGTGGTTTTCACAGCCTCCAGTGGGGAGGGGAGTGCCCGGCCGAGTGGAAGGAAGACGCGGAGGCAAAAGAAACATCAAGAGGCGCGTCCCCTGCACACATTGAAACGACCCGAGCCTGAGCTCAGCCCAAAGCCCGTTCTCACGGAATCCACCTGTCCCAGGGCTGGGCTCAGGCCTAGGGTGACTAAAAAGAAGGAGGGTGCGGAGGCCTCTGATGACATGGAGGTCTCTGAGCCTCTGCGTCCTAGTGGGAAAAAGAGGAGAAGGCACCCCTCCACAGAGGTAACGAGGGGCCCTGAGGTGCAGGGTCCATCTGTTGGAGGGGAGCTGTCTCCTGTTTCGGGTCCCCAGGTTTCCCCTACCGCCACCACCAAGGCGACAAAGTCCAGGCAGGAGCACCCTATTCCTCAGGATGGAGGGGAGGGGAAGGCCCCGGTACTTGAGGCCCCTCCTGAAGGAGTAAGTGGGGCCCTACTTGTGGTGGGGGAGCCTGGGGATGCCGCCCATTCTGCCACTGCTACTGGATCGGGTGCCCTGAGTGAAGGGGAGGGCGAGGCCCCAGACGGTCGGCCCTCCCAGCTGGAGTCCACCACCAACCAGGAGACACCCGACCCGGTTATAACCGAGAATGCTGCCCCATCTGCTGGGCCTGTGGGTGCTGACGGAGCGGGAGATGGCCTCCTCTCTCCGCCTCCGGTCTCTGCTCCGGCTGGATTTCCGGAGTCGAGAACTTCTGTCTGCCCTGGACCAGTCATTGGCCTGGGGACGGAGGTGGAGGGGGGTCCTGAACCGCTGGTGCCTACAGGCTCCAGTTTCACAATAGAACCCAGAGAGGACTCCTCCGCCATCGATCCTGGGGGTGGGATCGTGACGGAGGCGGGTTCAGCTGGCGCGGCCGGGACATCCGCCCCACAGTGTGTGGTGGATGTGTCGGCCGCTGGCGATGACGACCCGGAGGAGGATGGGGATTCGGTGTTGGGCACGGAGGATGATCTTGGTTCCATCACCAGTGAGGTGTTTGGAGTCCCTCGTGCCTCCCACCGAATCTCCTCTCATCCCCACGGCGGAACTCCGGGATTTCCTCGCGGTTTGCAGGGGCTGCTGCAATAAAGTTCAGCTGGTCCTCGACCGCTGGTCGAATCTGGCGCTGATCATCCAGTCCGTCCGTGCCGCCCTGAAGATAACGGGCAAGCGCGCGGGCGTGAAACTGGTTGAGAGGCGCTGTTTTAATGCGTTCCTCAATGGGTTGCTGGGGGAGTGGAAGGCCAGGTGCACTTCCACTCCCTCCTCACAGTGAGGTGTTGGTGACTGGTTTTAAGTACCTTTGACATGAAGATAACCATAGCCAACCTCAACATCAACGGCACGAGGGGGTCTCACCGCAGATTTCATAATCTCTCAGTCCTCAGGGAAGGGAGATACGCGGTGAGCTTTCTGCAGGAAACCCACACCGTTCCGGGAGACAAAGCCACCTGGCTCCTGGAGTGGCAGGGCGGGGTCTACATGAGTCACCTCACCCCTATTTCTAGTGGGGTGGCTATCTTGTTGGCCCCGACTTTTCAGCCGGAGATCTTGGGGGTCAAGGAGCTAGTGCCGGGCCGCTTGCTCCACCTCGCCGTTCGCCTGGGTAGCGTGCCGCTCCACTTTGTGAACGTGTACGCGCCCAGGCCCGGCGCGTTGCAAGCGCGCTTCTTTGAAGAAGTGTCCACTCTCTTGAGCTCCATCGATAGCGGCGAGTGCATCATCCTCGGGGGGGATTTTAACTGCACCCTCGAGGTGGGGGATAGCTCCGGTCCCCAGCGCGGCCAAGCGTCGGTGGAGAAGTTGAGGGGACTGATCAGCTCCCTTAACTTGGTGGACGTCTGGCGGAATCTCCATCCCGACTCCAGCGCCTTCATGTGGAGGTTTGGAGGAGGAGGGTAGCGAATCGACCGCCTCTACATTTTGCAGGCGTACGTCTCCCGCGTCTTGGCGGCCTCCATGCGGCTGGTGCCGTGCTCGGACCACCTCCTGGTGTGGGCGGAGTTCACTCCGCTCCGCATGCGGGCGGGGTCTGCGTACTGGCACTTTAACAACTGGCTGCTGGAGGACGAGCGATTTCGGGACTCGTTCTGTCGATTCTGGGCCGACTGGAGAAGGAAGCAGGGGGGCTTCCCCTCTTCGGGGCTATGGTGGGATGTGGGCAAGACTGACAATCACGTCTTCTGTCAGGAGTACGCGAAGGGGTCGACCAAGAGGCGGGAAGCTGAGATCGGGCGCCTTGAGAGGGAGGTGCTCGACTTGGAGTCCCGCCTCGGTCATGCCGTCGCGGACCCGACCCTGTGGCAGGCGTACAAAGAGAAGAAGGGCGCGCTGAGGGACCTGCAGCTCATAGGGTCCCGAGGCGCATACGTGAGGTCGCAGATCCAGATCCTGGAAGATTTGGACCGCGCCTCACCCTTCTACTCGCTGTAAAAATGGCGGGGAGTCCGTAAGCAGCTCATGGAGCTGCTGGCCGACGACGGATCCTCCATCACGGATCCGGAGGGAATGGGCCTCCTGGTCCGTACGTATTACAGTGCGTTCTCTCCGGATCCGTCCAGCGAGGATGCGCGCAGAGTTTTGTGGGAGGACATGCCGCACGTCAGCCCGGAGGGCGCTGAAGGATTGGAGGCTCCGCTCACGTTGGCGGAGCTGACTGGCGCCCTCCACCAGCTCTCAAGGGGCAAATCCCCAGGGCTGGATGGGTTGAATGTGGAGTTCCTCAGGGAGTTCTGGGACGTCCTGGGGGACGATTACGCGCGGGTCCTGGGGGAAAGCCTGGCGACCGGGGAGATGCCCATCTCGTGGCGCAGGGCGGTCATCGTCCTGCTGCCGAAGAGGGGCGATCTCCGCCTGCTTAAAAACTGGCGTCCGGTCTCCCTTCTCAGCACGGATTATAAGATCTTTGCCCGGGCTATGTCTACCCGCCTGGGCTCCGTGCTGGCCCACATGATCCACCCCGACCAGTCCTACACGGTCCCGGGCCGGTCCATCCAGGACAACATCCACCTGGTCCGGGACCTGATCCATCTTTCCCAGAGGACTGGTCAGTCGGTCGCCTTTCTCTCCCTCGATCAGGAGAAGGCTTTCGACAGGGTGGATCACGAATACCTTTTCGGGACTCTGCGTGCTTTTGGACTCGGGCCGCATTTCGTGGCCCGGGACCGACTTTTATACGCCGCCGCAGAGTGTCTAGTCAAAGTTAACGGGTCCTTGACGGCGCCCCTTCGCTTTGGGAGAGGAGTGCGTCAGGGGTGCCCCATGTCCGGTCAATTGTATACCATCTGCGTGGAGCCCTTCCTGTGCCTGCTTCGCAGGAGGTTGACGGGATTGGCTCTGCGCGAGCCGGCCATGCGGGTCGTCCTCTCGGCTTACGCCGACGACGTGCTCCTCGCAATCACAGATCATGTTGACTTGTGGAGGATGCGCGACTGCCAGCAGACCTTTTCTGCCGCGTCCTCCGCGAGGATCAATCGGGAGAAATGTTCAGGACTCCTGGTGGGTCAGTGGCGGGTGGACTCCCTGCCGGAGGAGATGACACCTTTTGTGTGGAGCACCACGCACCTCCTCTATCTGGGAGTCCACCTTAGCCCCACTGAGGAAGCCTGGCCGGCAAACTGGCAGGAGTTGGAGGCGAAAGTCACCGCTCGGCTGGGGCGCTGGACAGGACAGCTCCGAGTGCTTTCCTACAGGGGCCGAGCGTTGGTCATAAACCAACTGGTGGCCTACATGCTGTGGTACCGGTTGGTCACTTTGGCCCCGCCCCCTGTATTTGCCACCAAGATCCAGAAGAAACTCGTCGATTTCTTCTGAGGCAGGAGGAAACACTGGGCCTCTGCCGCGGTCCTGAGTCTCCCGATTGAGGAGGGCGGTCAGTCGCTGGTGTGCGTCCGCACCCAGGCTGCGACTCTCCGCCTTCAGACCCTGCAGAGATACCTGTACATCGAGCGTCCTCCCAGATGGTGTGCGCTGGCGACGTATTTTTTCCGCCAGTGTCACTGCCTTCAAGACGACACGCAGCTCCCGGTGGAGTCCGTTAGCCGCGCCTCTCTGAGGGAGTTGCCTGTCTTTTACCGGGATCTATTCCGAGTCTGGAACATGGTCGCCTCCAGTCAGGGCACTCCCCCGCCCGCGGAGGAGAGCGCCTTGGCTGTCCGGGCAGCCGACTCTGGGGACGGTCCGGCGGGCGGAGGAGTAGCCGAAACCCCCGGGACGCCCCTCACTACGGGTGGCAAGGGGGCTCGGGAGTGCGGAGCGATCCCGGCCGAGCTGACCCCCGCTCAGCCGGAACTGCTCTTCGGACCCAGGCCCCGAAACCCTCCTCGGGAGCCGGTCCCGCACAACCCGAGTCGCCTCTCGGAAATGCCCTCCGTGCCATTCCAATCGGTGCGGAGGGGTTTCCTGTAGGGGCTGCTCCTGCACACTCTCCACTTCCTCGCCCTCGTCAGCTGGCCGGACACACCCTGGCGGTCCGTGTTGCCATCTGGCGGTGAGGGGAAACCCCGATGGAGGTGTCTCTACGCGGGAGTCTTCCCCCTTTACATCGGGGACCTGGGGTGGAGGGTGCTGCACAGAGCAGTCCCATGCAATAGGCTTTTAAGTAGGTTCACGGACTCCCAGGTCGCCTGTAATTTCTGCGGCCTGGACGAGTCCGTGTTCCACGTTTATACGGAGTCTGCGAGGTTGCAGCCCCTATTTGAGTATCTGAAAGGGCTGCACCTCAAATTCTGGCTGCACTTCAGTCCCACGCTCCTGATCTTTGGGCACCCTGTGCGGAGGGGCTTGGTCCGGGAGGAGGATCTCCTCGTCGGTCTGCTCCTGGGCCTGGCCAAGGTGGCAATTCACAGGTCCAGGTTGCGGGCCGTAGGGGGGTCCGTCCTCCCCGATTGCCTGCCCCGCTTCCGCGGTTACGTTCGCGCCCGGGTGTCCCTGGAAAAGGAGCATGCGGTGTCCGCCGGTACGTTTGAGGCCTTCCGCGACCGGTGGGCACCGCAGGGACTGGAGTGCATTGTCGACGCCGAGAATGGCATTTTAATTTGAGTTTTTTGTTTATTTATCTGGTTTTAATAAAGTTATTTTAAAAATATAAGTGTGTATATAAAGGGGGCCTGAGGAATAAAGGCCCCCTCGACATAAAATATATAAAGGGGGCCTGGGGTATAAAGGTCACCTTAAAAAAAAACAGGGGGTTAGATACAGAGTAAAGCTCCCTCTACACTGTCCCCCATCAAACACTCCCAGGACAGGTACAGCATAGGGTTAGATACAGAGTAAAGCTCCCTCTACACTGTCCCCCATCAAACACTCCCAGGACAGGTACAGCATAGGGTTAGATACAGAGTAGAGCTCCCTCTACACTGTCGCTCTACTCGAGCGCCCTCTCTTGCCCATGTGTTATTTTTCAATTTTCTATACCAGCCATCTTGTGGCATCTGAGTAAGCTTGCCACCTTTGTGCCAAATTAGCGAATAATAATTTGCAATTAAACATTGCCGTTCACATCCTGAGGATGTCCCAAAGCCAATTACTTTTGATGTGTAGTCACTAGAATAATAAAGAAACATAGTTGCTGAATTACACACAGCACGGTCCCAAAAAGAGGTATTCAAAAACTGACCAGTTAATTTATTTTTGTTGTTGGCTGAGGGATAAGTGTTAGCCAGGATTCTGAGAGAAGTGCCTGTTCCTCTTTTGAGTACTGCCATGGGACCTTTTACATCCACCTAAGGAAAAACCCCTCAACTGTATCCAGAAAATATTTGTTTTGCTGTAAAATGTACATGGCATGTAAAATAAAATGGAAGGGTTGTGAGGCAACTCACTCCTGTATTGAAGGAAACTGATCTCTTTTGCACTCCTTGTATCATTTGACTTTGTGCTTTTTGGAACTGTTTTGTATTGTATTTTTTACAGTTTTTTATGAATAAAGTATATTTTGGAAATCATCGTCTTTGGCCTCCTTGTCTCGAGAGACAATGGGGAAGCACCTGGAGATGGTTAGTGGTTTGTGCAGCTGCGCCTGGAGTGGCTATAAAGGGCAATTTTAGAGTGACAGACTCTTACACAGGTGCTGCAGATAAAATTGGTTGTCGGGGCTGTTACACAGTTGGCTCTCCCCTTGCGCTTTTTTCCTGCCAACTGCTAAGTCTCTTCGATTCGCCACACTTTAGCCCCTCCTTTATGGTTGCCTGCCAGCTCTGGCGATCGCTGGCAACTGACTCCCACAACTTGTGGTCAATGTCACAGGACTTCATGTCGCGTTTGCAGACGTTTTTAAAGCGGAGCCATGGACGGCCGGTGGGTCTGGTACCAGTGATGAGCTCTCTGTACAGTGTGTCCTTGTGGATCCTGCCATCTTCCATGCGGCTCACATGGCCAAGCCATCTCAGGCGCCGCTGGCTTAGTAGGGTGTATATGCTGGGGATGTTGGCCACCTCGAGGAGTTCTGTGTTGGAGATACAGTCCTGCCACCTGATGCCAAGGATTCTCCGGAGGCGGCGAAGGTGGAATGAATTGAGACGTCGCTCTTGGCTGACGTACGTTGTCCAGGCCTCGCTGCCATAGAGCAAGGTACTGAGGACACAGGCTTGATGCACTCGGACTTTTGTGTTCTGTGTCAGTGCACCATTTTCCCACACTCTCTTGGCCAGTCTGGACATAGCAGTGGAAGCCATTCCCAAGCGCTTGTTTAATTCTGCATCGAGAGACAGGTTACTGGTGATAGTTTGAAAATATAAAAAAAAAAATCCACCTAAGCAGGAAAGCGTGACTTAGTTTATCGGCTCATGCGAAAGATGACTCTTCTGACAGTGCAGCACTCCTTCAGTACTGCACTGGGAATGTCAGACCGAATTACGTGCTCAAGTCTCTGATATGGTACTCGAACTTGAGGTGTTCTGACTGAGGTGCTGAACTGCCACTTTGGCAACTTTGTGCTATGCAGTCTTGGAGTGAGATCAGGGCTTGAAAAATTGGATCGATTCTATCCTCCTTCCTGCTCATGAGTCACGTGGATCCGATTGTCCACTCTAAACTCGAGCAATACTTTGGCCATAGATTTTCCGATGCCCGGAGACTAATCGCATTAGATGAAGGTGACATGGATTGAGCAGGCCAATTCGATAACCAGAGTGGTGTTAGACCAGTGGCAGATAATGCACCCTAACCTCTGATACTGTGTTCTCTTTATAAAAGGGGCAAGCTCACGACCTTATTTTTTTCTTGGATCCCAGTGTAGATTGTCTGAGGCACCACTAGGCTATTTCCCTAGCCCTGGCAAACTGTCACCAGCTAAAGGCAAAGGGAGGTGGTGCTTGGAATTCACCAGTCTGCATTTGCATTTTAATTGACTACTATTATCAAACTAGTCCTGTTTGTCACTTCTGTGCTAGTCACAATGAACACTTACCCTGACCAGTGCTAGTGCTGTTTCAGTCTGAGCAGAATGATGAGTGTGTTCCACATTCTCCTGCATCGTCCTTTTCTCATTGGATGCTGCACGGGCAACCTGCCTCCTCTACAGTCTCCAGTGATATTCCTGTTGAGCTGAGTGCTCAAGGGCAGTTGTCTAAGTTGCTCTGAGTTTACTCAGACTCTCGTTGGAAGTTACTTTAGATTTGGTAGCTCCTTGACTCTTTGTTATTTTTAGATGACTGGGACTGTTAAGATAGGCAGGAAATGACTGGCTTTCTTTTAACCTTGTTCAGCAATTGGTGTTTTTATACAAAATGTTATATCAGACTTTTATATAGATATTTAAACTTATTTTCATGTCTGCAATTTAGCCACTGGCAAGATTCCTGTCTGAACTTTGCCTTTGGCGGGAGGCATTGAATGGAGATTAGATGGGTCCGTGCCAGGAACGCACAGCTGCTTTTCACGTGGAAGATGAACTCCAGAAAGCTGATTGAAATGGTATTAGCAGAAGCAGGTCACCAAATACCCTGCAGAAACCTTGGCATGGGGACAAGGGAGGAAACTATTTCAAAATCAGTTGTTGACTGACATTTCTCTTAATTCTGCAGAGAAGATCAGACATCAGATCACAATCCCATCTGTGTTCATCGGGGTCCATGCCTCCCAGTTCCTGAAGTCTCTGTTCACTTACGACAAAGGGTATGTGATGAATGTTGCTGTTTGCTTGTATCATACCATTGTCATTGTAAGCATCTATAAATAGTTAAGCTGTAAATGTCATACTCGTCTGTCACTTATGTGGCGAATTCTAATTCCTCCTGAGTGACCTTCTTTCCCCTCTGTCCCACCAACCTGATCCCCCACCCCCTCCAAAGATGAGTGTACTTGCGATTTTAAGAACTGTAAATGGTTTGTGCTGTGGGGAGGTCCACATACTGCTGCTATCTTCACCACACTCTCCAATGGCTCAGTGGGTCATCTGATCACTCCACGTAATATCAAGAAATGACTGAAGGCACTGGATACTGCAAAGGCTCTGGGCCCTGACAATATTCCGGCAATAGTACTGAAGACCTGTGCTCTGGAACCAACTGCGCCCCTAGCCGAGCTATTCCAGTACAGCTACAACACTGGCATCTACCCGGCAATGTGGAAAATTGCCCAGGTATGTCCTGTACACAAAAAGCAGGACAAGTCCAACCCAGCCAATTACCACCCCATCAGTCTATTCTCGATCATCAGTAAAGTGATGGAAGGTGTTGTTAACAGTGCTATCAAGCGGCACTTGCACAGCAATAACCTGCTCAGTGACGCTCAGTTTGGGTTCCGCCAGGGCTATTCAGCTTCTGACGTCATTGCAGCCTTGGTTCAAGCGTGGACAAAAGAGCTGAACTCAAGATGAGGTGAGAGTGACTGCCCTTGACATCAAGGCAGCATTTGACTGAGTTATGGTATCAAGGAGCCCTAGCAAAACTAGAGTCAATGGGAATTGGGGAAAACTCTCCTCTTGAGTCATACCCAGCGCAAAGGAAGATGGTTGTGGTTGTTGGAGGTCAATCATCTGAGCTCCAGGACATCACTGCAGGTGTTCCTCAGGGTAGTGTCCTAGGCCCAACCATCTTCAGCTGCTTCGTCAATGACCTATCATCAATCATCAGGTCAGAAGTGGGGATGTTCGCTGATGATTGCACAATGTTCACCATTCGTGACTCCTCAGATACTGAAGCAGTCCGTGTAGAAATGCAGCAAGACCTGTAAATATCCAGGCTTGGGCTGATAAGTGGCAACTAACATTCGTGCCACACAATTGCCAGGCAATGACCATCTCCAACAAGAGAGAATCTAACCATATCCCCACGACATTCAACGGCATTGCATTCGCTGAATCCCCCACTATCAACATCCTAGGGGCTACCATTGACCAGAAACTGAACTGGAGTAGCCATATAAATATCATGGCTACAAGAGCAGATCAGAGGCTAGGAATCTTGCGGCGAGTAACTCACCTCCTGACTCCCCAAAGGCTGCTCACCATCTACAAGGCACAAGTCAGGAGTGTGATATAATACTCTCCACTTGCCTGGATGGGTGCAGCTCCAACAACACTGAAGAAGCTCGACACCATCCAGGGCAAAGTAGCCCACTTGATTGGCACCCCATCCACAAACTTTCACTCCCTCCACCTCTGACGCACAGTGGCAGCAGTGTGCATCATCTACAAGATGCACTGCAGCAACGCACCAAGGCTCCTTGGACAGCATCGTCCAAACCCGTGACCTCTACCAACCAGAAGAACAAGGGCAGCAAATGTATGGGAATACCACCACCTGCAAGTTCCCGTCCAAGTCGCACACCATCCTGACTTGGAACTATATCGCCGTTCCTTCACTGTCGCTGGGTCAAAATCCTGGAACTCCTTTCCTAACAGCACTGTGGGTGTACCTACCCAACATGGACTGCAGCGGTTCAAGAAAGCAGCTCACCACCACCTTCTCGAGGGCAATTAGGGATGGGCAATAAATGCTGGCCTAGCCTGTGACACCCGCATCCCGAGAATGAATAAAAAAAAATATATGAATTGAAACTGGCCCAGAAGGTCACAGCTTTGACACAGCATAGTCTGTGTTCAGATGAGCTCGAAGTTGAAGTCCCACACCATTTACCCACTAATCTGTGTGTATGGGGGTGTTATTATCAACATTATCTATTTCCGTCTGCATTCTCCTCTTGGACGCAAAAGGTCAAGAGTTTGTTAAAGAGCATTAAAATTCTTATGTGCTGACATTTACACTAACCAATCAGTGAAATGGAAATCATTGACTTACGTACATACATACATACATGGCAAAAGAAGCAGGGCAAGATGAGAATTCTGTTTACACAGTGAGTTGTAATAATCCTAAATGCTTTGCCTTGAAAGGGTGATGGAAGCAGATTCAAAGAACAAAGAACAGTACAGCACAGGAACAGGCCATTCGGCCCTCCAAGCCTGTGCCGATCTTGATGCCTGCCGAAACTAGCACCTTCTGCACTTCCGGGGCCCATATCCCTCTATTCCCTTCCTATTCATATATTTGTCAAGATGAATCTTAAACGTCGCTATCGTATATGCTTCCACCACCTCCCCTGGCAGGAAGTTCCAGGCACTCACCACCCTCTGTGTAAAAAAAACTTGCCTCGCGCATCCCCTCTAAACTTTGCCCCTCGCACCTTAAACCTATGTCCCCTAGTAACTGACTCTTCCACCCTGGGAAAAAGCTTCTGACTATCCACTCTGTCCATGCCGCTCATAACTTTGTAAACCTCTTATCATGTCGCCCCTCCACCTCCGTCGTTCCAGTGAAAACAATCTGAGTTTTTCCAACCTCTCCTCATAGCTAATGCCCTCCAGACCAGGCAACATCCTGGTAAACCTCCTCTATACCCTCTCCAAAGCCTCCAAGTCCTTCTGATAGTGTGGCGACCAGAATTGCACGCAATATTCTAAGTGTGGCCTAACTAAGGTTTTTAGGTTTTAGTTTTAGAGATACAGCACTGAAACAGGCCCTTCGGCCCACCGAGTCTGTGCTGACCATCAACCACCCATTTATACTAATCCTACACTAATCCCATATTCCTACCACATCCCCACCTGTCCCTATATTTCCCTACCACCTACCTATACTAGGGGCAATTTATAATGGCCAATTTACCTACCAACCTGCAAGTCTTTTGGCTTGTGGGAGAAAACCGGAGCACCCGGAGAAAACCCACGCAGACACAGAGAGAACTTGCAAACTCCACACAGGCAGTACCCAGAATTGAACCCGGGTCGCTGGAGCTGTGAGGCTGCGGTGCTAACCACTGCGCCACTGTGCCGCCCTGCTGGACAGCTGCAACATGACTTGCCAATTTTTATACTCTATGCCCCGACCGATGAAGGCAAGCATGCCGAATGCCTTCTTGACTACCTTATCCACCTGTGTTGCCACTTTCAGTGACCTGTGGACCTGTACGCCCAGATCTCTCTGCCTGTCAATACTCCTAAGGGTTCTGCCATTTACTGCATACCTCCCACCTGCATTAGACCTTCCAAAATGCATTACCTCACATTTGTCCGGATTAAACTCCATCTGCCATTTCTCCACCCAAGTCGTCAACCAATCTATATCCTGCCATATCCTCTGACAATCCTCATTATTATCCGCAACTCCACCAACCTTAGTGTCGTCCGCAAACTTACTAATCAGACCAGCTACATTTCCCTCCAAATCATTTATATATACTACAAACAGCAAAGGTCCCAGCACCGATCCCTGCGAAACACCACTAGTCACATCCCTCCATTCAGAAAAACACCCATCCACTGTTACCCTCTGTCTTCTGTGACCGAGCCAGTTCTGTATCCATCTTGCCAGCTCACCTCTGATCCCGTGTGACTTCACCTTTTGCACCAGTCTGCCATGCGGGACCTTGTCAAAGGCTTTACTGAAGTCCATATAGACAACATCCACCGCCCTTCCCATATCAATCATCTTCGTCATTTCGTTATTATTTATTATCTTCGTCACTTCCTCAAAAAACTCAATCAAATTCGTAAGACACGACCTCCCCTTCACAAAACCAAGCTGTCTCTCGCTAATAAGTTCGTTTGTTGCCAAATGGGAGTAAATCCTGTCCCGAAGAATCTTCTCTGATAGTTTCCCTACCACTGATGTAAGGCTCACCGGCCTATAATTTCCTGGATTATCCTTGCCACCCTTCTTAAACAAAGGCACAACATTGGCTATTCTCCAGTCCTTTGGGACCTCACCTGTCGCCAATGAGGATGCAAAGATTTCTGTCAAGGCCCCAGCAATTTCTTCCCTTGCCTCCCTCAGTATTCTAGGGTAGATCCCATCAGGCCCTGGGGACTTATCTACCTTGATGCTTTGCAAGACACCCAACGCCACCTCATTTTTGATAATGAGATGACTGAGACTATCTGCACTCCCTTCCCTCAGCTCATCATCCACCAAGTTCTTCTCTTTGGTGAATACTGATGCAAAGTACTCATTTAGCACCTCGCCCATTTCCTCTGGCTCCACACATAGATTCCCATCTCTGTCCTTGAGTGGGCCAACCCTTTCCCTGGTTACCCTCTTGCTCTTTATATATGTATAAAAAGCCTTGGGATTTTCCTTAATCCTGTTTGCCAATGACTTTTCATGACCCCTTTTAGCCCTCCTAACTCCTTGCTTAAGTTCCTTCCTACTGTCTTTATATTTGTCAAGTGCTTCATCTGTTCCTAGCCTTCCAGCCCTTACAAATGCTTCCTTTTTCTTTTTGACTAGGCTCACAATATCCCGTGTTATCCAAGCTTCCCGAAACTTGCCAAACTTGTCTTTCTTCCTCACAGGAACATGCTGGTCCTGGATTCTAATCAGCTGACGTTTGAAAGACTCCCACATGTCAGATGTTGATTTGCCCTCAAACAGCCGCCCCCAATTTACATTCTTCAGTTCCTGCCTAATATTGTTATAATTAGCCTTCCCGCAATTTAGCACCTTCACCCGAGGACTACTCTTATCCTTATCCACAAGTACCTTGAAACTTGTGGAATTATGGTCACTGCTCCTGAAATGCTCCCTCACTGAAACTTCGACCACCTGGCCGGGCTCATTCCCCAATACCAGTCCAGAATGGCCCATCCCTAGTTGGACTATCTACATACTGTTTAAAGAAACCCTCCTGGATGCTCCTCACAAATTCTGCTCCATCCAAGCCCCTAGCACTAAGTGAGTCCCAGTCAATATTGGGGAAGTTAAAATCACTCACCACTACAACCCTGTTACCTTTACATTTTTCCAAAATCTGGCTACATATCTGCTTCTCTACCTCCCGCTGGCTGTTGGGAGGCTTGTAGTAAACCCCCAACATCGTGACTGCACCCTTCCTATTCCTGAGCTCCACCCATATTGCCTCGCTGCATGACCCCTCTGAGGTGTCCTCCCGCAGTACAACTGTGATATTCTCCTTAACCAGTAATGCAACTCCCCCACCCCTTTTACATCCCCCTCTATCCCGCCTGAAGCTTCTAAAGCCTGGAACATTTAGCTGCCAATCCTGTCCTTCCCTCAACCAAGTCTCTGTAATAGCAACAACATCATATTTCCAAGTACTAATCCAAGCTCTAAGTTCATCTGCCTTACCTGTTATACTTCTCGCATTGAAACAAATTTCAGTTGTAACTTTCAAAAGGGAATTGGATAAATACCTGAATGGGAAAATTTTGCAGGGCTTTTGGCAAAGAGCAGGAGGAGTGGGACGTCTTTATTTTGCGAGTTTCGCTGAAAAGGCCAGCATTTGTTGCCCATCCCTAATTGCCTTTGAGCTGGTGGTGGTGAGCCGCCTTCCTGAACTGCTGCAGTCGATGTGATGAAGGTATGCCCACAGTGCTGTTAAATAGGGAATTCCAGGATTTTGACCCAACGCCGATGAAGGAACAGCGATTACATTTCCAGGTCAGGATAGTGTGTGACTTGGCGGGGAACTTGCAGGTGGTAATCTTCCCATGCGCCTGCTGCTAGGTGGTAGAAGTCGCAGGTTTGGACGATGCTGTCAAAGGAGCCTTGGTGAGTTACTGCAGTGTGTCTTGTAGATGGCATACACTGCAGCTGTGGTGTGTCCGTGGTGGAGGGAGTGAATGTTTTAGGTGGTGAATAGGTACAAATCAAAGGGCTGCTTTGTCCTGGTTAGTGTCGAGCTTCTTGATTGTTGGAGCTGCATTCATCCAGGCAAGGGGGAAATATTCCATCACACTCCTGACTTGTAGATGGTGCAATGGCTTTGGGGAGTCAGGAGGTGCGTTATGCACCGCAGAATATCTAACCTTTGACCTGCTGTTGTAGCCACAGTATTTATGTGACTGGTCTACTTAAGTTTCTGGTCAATAATAACCCCCAGGATGTTGTTTGTGGTTGATTTAGCGATGGTAATGCCATTGAATGTCATGGGGAGGTGGTTAGATTCACTCTTGTTGGAGATAGTCATTGCCTGGCAATTGTATAGCGTAAATGTATTAATTGGATAGCTCTTTCAATGAGTCGACAGAAGCATGATGGGTCAGATGGCCTCCTTCTGTGCTAATATTCTAAGACTCTGTCCCTTTGGCCATAATTATGCACCCCTCCCCCACCCAGACAGCTGGTTTAAGAGCAACAGCGTTGCAGATGGGGGGTATGGAAGCAGATCACTCCCTTGGGCTAGGATAGATTGTGACTCCAGAACACTAACTGGAGAAGGGGAGAGTATGAAATCTTTCCCTCAGTGAAAGGAAACCTGTAAAATGCACTGGCTTTTGTTGACCACCTGGAGGTTATAGTGGTCAGTCTAAAGGCAACTCCCTGAAGTTGGCATACCGACCTCTACCTTGCAGAGGCTCAGCGCCAACTCTCAGTCACTTCTTCCCACTTCCCCCTGGACCATGACTCCACCACCGAACATCAAGCTACTGTCCACACAACTGTCACTGATCTCATCTCTTCTGGAGATCTTCCCTCTACAGCCTTCAACCTCATAGTCTCGCAACCCCGGACAGCCCGCTTCTACCTCCTTCCCAAAGTTCACAAACAGGACTGTCCCGGCAGACCCATTGTTCCAGCCTTTTCCTGCCCCACTGAACTTATTTCTTCCTATCTTGACTCTATCCTTTCTCCCAGGTCCAGTCTCTTCCCACCTACAAATGTGACTCTTCTGACGCTCTACATCATTTTGACAATTTCCAGTTTCCTGGCCCTAACCGCCTCCTCTTCACTATGGGCGTGCAATCTCTCTACACCTCCATCCCCCACCAGGACGGTTTGAGGGCTCTCCGCTTCTTCCTTGAACAGAGGCCCAACCAGTCCCCATCCACCACCATCTTCCTCCGCCTGGCTGAACTTGTTCTCACATTGAACAACTTCTCCTTCAACTCCACTCACATCCTTCAAGTAAAAGGTGTTGCTATGGGTACCCACATGGGTCCTAGTTATGCCTGCCTTTTTGTGGGATATGTCGAACATTCCTTGTTCCAGTCCTATTCAGTCCCCCTCTCCCAACTTTTTTTCCGGTACATTGATGACTGTATCGGTGCCGTTTCCTGCTCCTGCCCAGAACTAGAAAACTTTATCAACTTTGCTTCCAATTTCCATCCTTCTCTCACCTTCACATGGTCCATCTCCAACACTTCTCTTCCCTTCCTCGACTTCTCTGTCTCCATCTCTGTGGATAGGCTGTCTACTAATATTCATTATAAGCCCACCGACTCCCACAGCTACCTTGATTACACTTCTTCACACCCTGTTCCATTCTCCCAGTTTCTCCATCTCCGATGCATCTGCTCTGATGATGCTACCTTTCACGACAGTGCATCTGATATGTCTTCCTTTTTCCTCAACCGAGGATTCCCCCCCCACTGTGGTTGACATGGCCCTCAACCGTGTCTGGCCCATTTCCCGCACCTCTACCCTCACCCCTTCCCCTCCCTCCCGGAATCGCAACAGGGTTGCCCTTGTCCTCACTTTCCACCCCACCAGCCTCCAGATCCAAAGGATCGTCCTCCACCACTTCCGTCACATCCAGCGTGATGCCACTACCAAACGCATCTTCCCCTCCCTTCCCCGTCAGCATTCCGAAGGGATCATTCCCTCTATGACAACTTTGTCCACTCCTCCATTACTCCCACCACTTTGTCCCCTTCGCACGGCACCTTCTGTTGCAAACGCAGGAGGTGTAATACCTCCCCATTTACCTCCTCTCTCCTCACTATCCAAGGCCCCAAACACTCCTTTCAGGTGAAGCAGCGATTTACTTGTACTTTCAATTCAGTTATTCGCTGCTCACAATGTGGTCTGCTCTACACTGGGGAGATCAAATGCAGACTGGGTGACCGCTTTGCGGAACACCTCCATTCAGTCCGTAAGCATGACCCCGAGCTTCCGGTTGCTGGCCATTTCAACACCCACTCGTGCTCACATCTCTGTCCTGGAATTGCTGCAGTGTTCCAGCGAACATCAATGCAAGCTCAAGGAACAGCATCTCATTTACCGATTAGGTACGCTACAGCCTGCCGGAGAACGTTGAATTCAATAATTTCAGAGCATGACAGACCCCACCCTTTTTATGTTTAATTATTTTTCTTTTTTCATTGGTTATTTTATTTTAATTTTTTAAAATTTGGTTAGTTTGTTTCTGCTGTGCCTACCCACTGTTGCTGTCTTATAACATTTTTTTTAATGTGTGTGCTTGGAGTGCTTTGTGCTTTACAGTCAATTTACACCCTCTCTGTACTACCGCTTTGTCTTTCAGCACACCATTAACATACTGTTTGCCTTTGTTCCATGACTTTTTGGTCAGTTATTCTCTGTGACCCTCTGTCCTATCAGCATCTTCTCTTTTGTTATCTCTTGCCCCACCCCCCGCTTTTCTTGCTTAAAATCTTTTACAGTTCTAATATTTGTCAGTTGTGAAGAAGAGTCACTGACCTGAAACGTTAACTCTGCTTCTCTCTCCACAGATGCTGCCAGACCTGCTGAGTATTTCCAGCATTTCTTGTTTTTATTTGATTTCCAGCATCTGCAGTATTTTGCTTTTATCCCTGAAGTTACTAATTACTTGCTATTGCAAAATTGTGCTATGAGATTCTCTTGTAAAAACTGCACGATTTTTAATGTTGAGCTTGAAGCTGATGACATCACAATCACCTATAGCTCCTCTTGACATTATGAGGGAGTCGGGGGGCCTCCCTCCTGCCTCCCTCCCAACTGCTGTGTTGCACAATGGGCCTAATTCTGCTGTAAAGGTTACTTCCATCAGAAAAACACTTTTGCTGAATTGTGATGTTCGTTTGTATATTAGTTCTGTTTGTTTCCATCATGGTGGAAGTGTGTTTCCCAGAATATCAGAACTGCCTGTATCAGTCACCACTCCAAACATTCCTGCTTGTTCTGTCTATTCACAGTGCTTATGTTATACTGATGCCAGACTTCAACTTTCCACTGGGCTATTACCTCATTCCGTTCACTGGCGTTGTTGGAATTGTGATTGTCGTAATGATCACTGTCATGGTAAGTGCATGATGCAGACCGTATCAGTGTCATCATTCTGCTTAACAAGAATTATAGAAAGTTTTTGGCACAGAAAGAGGCCACTTGGCCCATCGTGTCTGTGTTGGCCGAAAAATGATACACCTATTCCAATCCCACCTTCCAGCATTTGGTCAGTAGCCCTGCAGATTACAGCACTTGAGGTGCAGATCCAGACTTCTTTTGAATGAGTTGAGGGTCTCTACCTCAACTACCCTTTCAAGCAGTGAGTTCCAGATTCCCACCACCCTCTGGGTGAAAAAGTTTTTCCTCAGCTCCCCTTCTGCCAATCACTTTAAATCTATGACCACATTCAGGAAAAAAGCAAGAGGATGTTGGGTTTAGTCATCAAGCTGGTGTCGAATCCATTTTAAAAGCTGTGTCTAATTGGCAGTCTGACAGGCAAGGGATGGCTAATCCACTGGGAGGTGTTCCACTGAGCTTGGTGCTGGGTCACACGGGAAAAGCACCGAGAGAACTTCTCTCTGTATCTAATCCATTTTTTTTGGAGCTTTACTCTGTATCCAACCCTGTGCTGCACCTACACTGGGAGTGTTTGCTGGGACAGTGTAGAGAGATTTTACTCTGTATCTAAGCCGTGCTGCACCTGCCCTGGGAGTGTTTGATGGGGGACAGTGCAGAGGGAGCTTTACTCTGTATCTATCTTCGTGCTGTACCTGTCCTGGGAATATTTGATAGGACAGTATAAAGGGAGCTTTACTATATCTACTCGATCTGTTCCTTGCTGGGAGTGCAGTGTAGTACTTACTGTGATATACCGTACAGTGTCTTGCTCCTTTCCTGTACTGTAGGATTCAGATTTCTTTCACCTGTTTCAAAATCAGTTTACACCTGGGCCTAGTGGTAACCACTCAGAACGAACACTAATTTGACTTTCTAAGCAGACTGTGCAGGACTGATATTCACTAGAGATAGTCATAGAGTTAGACAGCACAGAAACAGGCCCTTCGGCCCATCGTGTCCGTGCTGGCCATCAAGCAGCTATCCTAATCCCATTTTCCAGCACTTGACCCGTAGCCTTGTATGCTATGGCGTTTCAAGTGCTCATCTAAATACTTCTTAAATGTTATGAGGGTTCCTGCCTTTACCACCCCTTCAGGCAGTGTGTTCCAGATTGCAATGTCCCTCTGGGTGAAATTTTTTTTTCCTCAAATCTCCTCCCACCCCTTACCTTAAATCTTTGCCCCTTGGTTATTGACACTTCCGCTAAGGGAAAAAGTTTCATCCTATCTACCCTATCAATGTCCCTCATAATTTTGTATATCTCTATTAGATCTCCCCTCAGCCTTCTCTGTTCTAAGGAAAACAACCCTAGCATTTTCAGTCTTTCTTCATAGCTGAAATGCTCCAGCCCAGGCAACATCCTGGTGAATCTCCTCTGAACCCTCTCCAGTGCAATCATATCCTTCCTATAGTGTGGCGACCAGAACTGTACACAGTACTCCAGCTGTGGCCTAACTAGCATTTTATACAGCTCCATCATAACCTCCCTGCTATTATATTCTATGCCTCAGCTAATGACCAAATCCATTCCTGACATTTTGTTCATTTTCCACCCTCCCCCATTTGATCTGCTTAAAACCTATTACATTTCTATCTTTTCCCGTTTCTGAAGAAGAATCATCGACCTGAATCGTTAACTCTCTTTCTCTTGCCACAGCTGCTGCCAACCTGCTGAGTATTTTCAGCATTTTCTGTTATTTCTAATGCTCACATTATCTTTTGGAAAAATATATTCAACCCACCTCACGAGCATTCCAGCATTTAAAAACTGAAAGAACACATGGGGAGCTCTTCAAAAGATTAACCCAATGTTACTCAAAAAATAATCTCTACCATCAGGGCAGCCAGTCTCGCTTCGAATCATGCAGTTCAGCTGTTCCCCTCACTGCTGTTTAAGCTCAGACTGCAAACTGTACAAGATATCGAGCAAGGAACTGACCAGTGAGACGGGGGAGTGAGGTTCAGGGTGTTTGTAGGGTTTGGTGCGTTGAGAGATTGACTGACTGGGGAGATGGGGGAGGAGGGGTGTAGGGGGCCCCACTGTGCATTGCTCCCCTCCTCTCTCAGCCTGGTGTGGATGCGGCAGTTGGAGCGTATGATGTAAAATGAGGCCTTGAAATTCAAAACATGCAGTGGAAATGATCTTTGACTGTTTACGCATAGTCTCCAGGTTTCACTTACCTCTTTATGGGACTGGGGATCTTTTCTGCTCACTGTCCTCGACCTGCAGGAACTGTTCCAATTGCTGGCATTGATCCAGGGTCTGTACGTTTGACAACCATTCCCAAAATAGGTTGCTACTTGAAAGTGCTCCTTTTTTGGTGTTTTATTTTTCTCCTCTCCTCTAAAGATGTTAAATCTTCACAGTAGTATAGTTCAGTAGGTGCTAGGTCCCCTCTGGTATCTCACCCATTTCATGAGAGAATCTGCACACTGGGCAGGGTATGATAGAGTCACAGCAGATCCTGATGCCTTGTTCAAACATCTACACCTTTTTTCCAGCAAGAGTCACTGCATCAGGATCAGCACCAGGCACTTTGGCTGGTTTTTCCCCACTCTTGCTCATCCTAGAGTTACTGAGGATGTTGTAGCACCCCGATTAGAACTGTGACTGACTGAGATTTAGCTAAAGCTCTGCACAGGAGAGGGAACCTGAGTTGAGCTGTATGCTTCAACGCTGCCTCGCCATCTTGGGCAGTGTAGATATATTTGTTGATGATTATTATAAAGAGTGAATATGGAAGTGTTTTTTTTTTCATAGTAACTGAATTGACCAAGTTCCCAGCCACACTTCTGTATCACATGTTTGTTTGAAGGAACAGATGTTTCTTGTGTGTGGAATCTTATGAGCTTGCCTCTTGGCGATATTATCCAAAAACGCAGCATCATTTTCCACATGTACGCTGACAACACCCAGCTCCACCTCACTGCCACTTCTCCCTCGACCCACCCGCTGTGTCTAAATTCTCAGACTACTTGTCCAACGTCCAATACTGGCTGAGCAGAAATTTGCTCCAATGATATATTGGGAAGATCAAAGACATTGCCTGGAATAAACTCATAGCTATCGAGTCCATCTCTCTCCTTGGCAACTGTGCCCTGCCTTGGCTGAAAACCCTCATCCATGTCTTTATTACCTCTAGACTTGACTATTCCAATACACCCTCCAAAAACCTGCGGTCATTCAAAACTCTGCTGTCTGTGTCCTAACTCATGCCAAATCCCATTCACTCATCTCGCCTTTAAGTAACACCTCGATTTTAAAATTTTCATAATTGTTTTTGAATCCCTCCGTGGCCTCACCCCTCCCTATCTCTGTAACCTCTTCCAGCTCCATGACTCTGAGATATCTGCATTCCTCTATTTCTGGCTTCATGAGCAGCTCCGATTTAAATTGCTGCACCAATGGTGGCTGTGCCTTCAGCTGCCTGGGCCCAAAGCTCTGGAATTCCCTCCCTAAACCCCTCTACCTCTCTTTCCTCCTTTAAGACACTGCTTAAAACCTACTTCTTTGACAAAGTTTTTGGTCACTTGTCCTAATATTTCCTTATGTGGCTTGGTGTCCAATTTTGCTCCTTCACCCTTCTGTGAAGTGCCTTGGGATGTTTCACTATGTTAAAGCTGCTATATAAATACAAGTTGTTGTTGCAGGGACAGTGTCTCAAACTATGAGAGGAACATTTGAGTGACTTTGTGCAGTCATCAGAGCTTACAGCATGCTATGATTGTCTATGTCTCCTATGGCCTGAGGTCTCACTTTCGTTCTGTGCATTGTAGATAGTGAGATGTGTGCAGTATCGGCGCAGAATCCGGACAAGCCGGCTGTCAAAAGAGCAACTCAAGAAAATTCCAGTCCATAAATTCAACAAAGGTAGGGACACTGCGACCATTTCCACCTGACTCAAAGGTAGTAAAAGATAGTTCCAAGGTTCATATTGGCGCATAGAGGGCAGGTCTTTTAGATTGGGAAAAGCAGTGAGTTGGAGTCAAGTTAAGAACCTTGTTTGAAGCCGCCTGAGTGCAAAGTCAATTTAATGACTCTGCAGAATTAATATGTACTGCTGTATGACTGCATGCCCACCAGGAGGTGCTTTGAAGTAATACTGCGAAAGCCAAGTGAGGAGGAGGGTCACAGTCCGTCCCTCTTGCCCTTCCTCTTATTTGACTGCAACAGCATTTATTCCTTTTTAAACAGTGGCTGTGCTTACCATCTCCATGAGTGTTTTACTTTTTACCTTTACTGTGATCTTGAAAGAACCAATCACAGGTTTTCTTGCGTTTAAACAAGAAACGAGTAGGTTTATTATATTTAACACTCTAACCCTGATTTTAAAAATACTAAAATTACGCTACGCATTCACGCACGCTTTCACATGAGAATCTCACACAAACAAATAGATTACAGAAGGAAAAATAGATTTGGCGGTTGGATTAAAGGATAAACATATGCCTCCTTCTTTGTCCTGACCAGACCCTCAATATCCCTCGTCAACCAAGGTTCCCTAAACTTGCCAGCCTTGCCCTTCAATCTAACAGGAACATGCCAGCCCTGAACTCTTCATATCTCACTTTTAAAAGCCTCCCACTTGCCAGACGTCCCTTTACCTGTAAACAGCCTCTCCCATTCAACTTTTGAGAGTTCCTTTCTGATGCCATCGAAATTAGCCTTCCCCCAATTTAGGACTTCAACTTGAGGACCAGTCCTATCCTTTTCCATAACTATCTTGAAGCTAATAGAGTTATGGTCACTGGTCCCAAAGTGCTCCCCCACTGACACAACAACCACCTGCCCATCCTCATTTCCCAAGAGGAGGTCGAGTGTAGCCCCTTCTCTAGTAGGGCCATCCACATACTGCTTCAGAAAACTATCCTGGACACTCTTAACAAATTCTTCCCCATCTGATCCCTTAGCACTAAGGCAGTCCCAGTCAATATTAGGGAAGTTAAAATCACCTACTATTACAACCCTGTAATTCCTACACCTATCTGTGATTTCCCTACATATATGCTCCTCCACTTCCTTTTGACTATTGGACGGCCTATAGTATAATCACATCAAAGTGATCACCCCTTTCTTATTTCTAAGTTCTACCCATATGGCCTCGCTGGACGTTCCCCCCGGGATATCCTCTCTAAGTACTGCCGTGATGTCCTCCCTAATCAAAAGTGCAACTCCCCCTCCTCTCTTAGCTCCACCTCTGTCACGCCGGAAGCGTCGGTACCCGGAACATTGAGCTGCTCAATGTCCTGCCCATCCCTCAACCATGTTTCCGTAATAGCTATAATATCACAATCCCATGTACTGATCCATGCTCTGAGTTCATTTGCCTTACCTGTAAGGCTTCTTGCATTAAAGTAAATGCAGTTTAGCCTACCAGACCTTCCACGCTCCCTGCCCGGCCTGCCTACTGGACTTGCTTTAACCTCTACATTTGCCTCAACTATCTCATCGGAGAGACTACTACTTTGGGTCCCACCCCCCTGCCAGACTAGTTTAAACCCTCCCGAGTAGTACTAGCAAACCTCCCCGCAAGGAATTTGATCCTCTTCCAGTACTCCGGCTAAAGCTGTATTCTTGAAGTCCTTGCTGATCAAACCACTTTGTGGTTGGCCTGCTTTGCTTAGGGTTTTCTTGAAGGCAGACTTGTAGTTCGCTCTCTTCCCCTGGTCTCTGGCTGTAGCAGTCTGTAGGTTTTCAAACTTGATGTTCTCTGGGAAGAGAGAAAGAAAGGGAGGCCCACAGCTTTCTCTGCTGCTGCAGTCTCAGTTACTCCTTGTCTTCGGTGAGTGTAACAAAACTTGTGTTTTTTCAGAGATGGACAGACGGTCACATGGTTCTGTCAATCCCCTTTGTTTTTAATGAGGTCCAAAGTCTAAAACCCAAATGCGCTCTCAGGTTGGGTTTCGGTATTTACCCCCGGAGGGGTGTCTCTGGTTATGAATGCCTCAGGATGACTTTGAATGGCCCACTAACAAGGGCGATCTGGGTAATCTACTCAATTAACCAAAGCATTGTTCTGGCTGGGCTTCTTGTTCGACTTGTTTGTCTCCAGTTCAGTCTCCTGGTATTTCATATGCAAACTGCAGTGGCCATCTTGGCTGCTAGTTTTTTTTTTAAGTTAACTAGGATTTTTAAAAATCTAATGTAAGTTTCCAACTGATGAAATTAATATTCCTCATTTGGCATATCAGGTTTTCTTGACAATATGTACTGCTGTATGGCTGGATGCCCACCAGGAGTACTTTGATACTACCTATACCCGTGTATTAGAATGCATAACAGACCCATGTGCCACTGGAATGTTTCACCAACATGCTGTCCCACACCCTGACATGTTTTAACCCAGTATTTTCCACCCCTTTACCCCATCTTTCTGATGGGCTTTAAGTTGCAATGGGGTGTAGTTCTGAAGATGATTGCCCTCCGTTATTGTGTTCAAGTGACCAATCTTCCTTTGAATGGGCTATTCAGCTGTAGTGACAGCTCTGCAGATGATTCAGCTGGCACCTGAAGCCCGCAGAAATCCACTTTCCCAAGAGGGGTCGCTGAACACCAATCAGGGCTGATATTTTTCATTTCTCCCACTCTGGAAGTGTGCAGTCCAGTTTTAGGGTCTCTGCTGATGCCCCAAGTGAGAACAGTTAATTCAGCCCAGACTGGCGATGGGGCTTAGGTTCTTCATGGTCCTTCTGACTCAGTACCATGCTGGGCAGTGCATTTACTTGTGCCATCAGAAGAGCCAATAGTGTTTTCTAAAGTGAAATTATGACTGTTAGAAACTTTAGTTTAATGCCTCAGCAAATGTCGTTGCTGATTATTTAAACATTTTGCAAGTAATTTGGAGAAGTTGCAAGTTTACTGTGCACATGGGATTTAGGTATGATTGTTTTTCCATATAAGGGTGGAGGAATTTAGTAAAAGGGATCCTTGCCTCTTGACACCATTTTGTTCAAACTTGTGTTAAGCAGGTGTTAAATTGGGCCCAATTGTTGGCCCTGAACTTCCAGTTTGGGTAGAACATTATTGAAAGATGACTGCAGGTGGAGCTCTTGCACTGTACAGTTCCTACTGTGATGCTGTCTGTGCCGCTCATATACTAACAGCTTTTTGTTACTTTCAATTTTTAAAAATACCTTTTTTTGTACTACAAAAATTGCCCTCAATAAACATGTGATCCAATGTGAAAGCAGAGTGAATGACCAACGGTGACTCAGTGGGAAGGGTGCTGACCGCTCTCTTTCTTGCTAGTTTCCTCCTTCTCATCCTGAATGTGTTGACTGTTGCTGGTTTGGTTCCATGGGTGATGGCAACTCTCTGGCACCTTACCACAATTGGCTTTTATTCATGTATGAGACTGGCCAGGGGAGTGTCAGTCAGTGCTCTGTTCAGCTGTGTGGGTATTGCGGCTGAGCTGAGCCTAAGCCCTGGGTGATTACCCCTCCTTAGGGCAGAGGCCCAGAAGCCAATTTTATTGCCTGCTAAAATTTGTTAACTCAGCATAGACCAGCGATAGAACCTGTGTGGCTCAGCACTTGCTCTGCAAACATGCTGAGCAATTGGGGAAGAAGCATTCTAATTATTAAATCATCCATTTTTCTTAGCTGTATAAACTGTCTGCAGAATGTGATAGTTTTAAGGATTATTGTTGATTTACTAAAAATCATTGGCAAGCCTGTAGGTGATAGTTTTTTTTTACAGCCCGAAGCTCTTGCAGCTTTCAAACCCCGTGCATGTATTCACCATTTTTTTCCAAACCAGAAAGCTTCCAAAAACCACTCATGCATGATATAAAACCTAACTGAAGATTGTCCAATCTTTTCAGCTCCGATTATGTGACTCTGCTCCCACGGGGGCCCCAAGTTGGAATTGCAGCTTCAACCAATTGTCACACTCTGTTATAGTTTCAAGCTAGTGAGCAGGAAAGACTGAAATTATAGCTAGGAAGAGAAAAAATTCTTTAAGACTTCAACGGCATTACTGTAGGGGTAGCTATGATTCATCAAAGTTTGCTGAGCTGCATGTGGCCTGCCCATAACTGAAGGAGGAAATGTGGTGGAAAAGAGATGTACAGAAGTGATAACTCATTTTAAATCTGCATTCCTAACTGGCTATAAATTTAAATTCTAGATCACATGCTGTCACCTACATGCAGGACTTTCACTGGCTTCTCAATGGAGCAAGGAAGATAAGATATAGGGTTTAGACACAAGATGTAATGAGGGAGCTCAGTGGTCCATAGGAACTGGCTGATCTGTACCTTAACTCCATTTACCTGCCTTTGTTTCATATCCCTTGATCCCTATGCCTAACAATAAAGATCTATCTCTCAATCCTGAAATCTCCAGTTGTCCCCAGCATCTCCAACCTTTTGATGGAGAAGTTCCAGATTTCCACTACCTTTGAAAGTGATTCGTGAATTCACTCCAGAATGGTCAGTTTCTAATTTGAAGATTATACCTTGTTCTGGATTTCCCATCACCAGAATTTCTCTTTATCTACCCTATTGAATCCATTTTAAACACCTCAATTAGTTCACTCCTCAAATATCTATGGTCAAGCCTAGTCTATACAATTTGTCCTCATAATTTAACCCTTTTAGCCCTGGTATCATTCTGATGAATCTGTGCTGCATCCCCTCCAAAGCCAGTATATCCTTTCTGAGGTGCAGTGCCCAGAATTGAATGCAGTTGCTCCAGATGGGTTCTGAACAGTATAATTGAAGCATAACTTCCTCCCCTTGAAATAAAGTCTAACATTCCAGCTATATTCTAACCAATACCTTTTTAAAATTTTAGTTATCTCCCCATCTCTCCTGAAGGTTCTGAGATACTGGTTCTATTGACAGTTCTGCTTTCTTGTGCTTCACCTCAATTGTCATTCTGCTTGTGTGAACTTATGCAATGAATGTTGGCAGACTATTTGAACATGGGCATCACAGCAGAGCCCAATCCTATTGTCATTCAATGCCCGTACACACAGTTTCCAGAAGGTTAGGAGTGGGATCTTTGGCTGATCTTCCCTCCTTAGCCCAGATCACCGAGGCCAACGATATCTGCACAAACTGCTATTTTAGCCGCCTTGATTGCTTTTGTACCTGTGCACTAGCACCTTTTCAGTGCTGCATTTGTCAAGTGAGGCTTCAATACATCATTGCAGGTCCCAGATTTATACCTGGTCTGTTCTGAGTTAGCTGATCTTTGCTAAAACAGCAGTTTGTGCAGATATCGTCAGCCTTGGTGATCTGGGCTAAGGAGGGAAGATCAGCCAAAGATCCCACTCCTAACCTTCTGGAAAGTGTGTGTGCGGGCATTGAATGACAATAGGATTGGGCTCTGCTGTGATGCCCATGTTCAAATAGACTGCCAACACTCATCGTCTAAGTTTATACAAGCAGAATGACAATTGAGGTGAAGCACAAGAAAGCAGAACTGTCAATAGAACCAGTATCGCAGAACCTTCAGGAGAGATGGGGAGATAACTAAAATTTTTTAAAAGGCATTGGTTAGAATATAACTGAATAGAGTTTAAGATATACTACTGAAGCAATGTTCAGTGTAGTGAAAGGATCTCTACACCAGCATTATTCAAAATGAGAGGAAAAGGTGCTGAATTAGTACTGAGTGGAAACTTTTTTAGCATGGAAACTTTGGTAGATATTTGACTCACTAGTAGGCGCAGCTACTGATGTGTCAAGTTTAATTTTGCAACCGAAGTATCAGTATGTCAGGCGAGTGGTTGTGGTGAAGGTAGTTATCAGTTCAGGCACTTCCTGTCTGTGTCAGCTCTTCCACTTCCCAGCATTCACATTCTGCAATGTGAGGTTAATACCTCTATTGAGATAGAGAGAGAAATGGAGCTCAAATACAGCATAAAGTAACAGCTGAATTAATTCATTAGCTCAATTCACCATCTCCACGTTGGGCCTGCACCATTGCAGCACAGAACCGTTAGTAGGGTTCCCTCTAATTGAGGTTGGTCTTGGGAGCTTTTTCAATTTTAAAGTGCCAGCTGCAGCTCAGTGGGTAGCACTATCACCTCTGAGTCAATGATTCATGTCCCACTGCAGAAACTTGAGCACAAGAATCAAGGCTGACACTCGAGTACAGTGGCGGGAGAGTGATGCACTGTCGGAGATGCCATAGAAACATAGAAAATAGGAGCAGGAGCCCTTTGGGCCTGCTCCACCATTCAAAAAAGATCATGGCTGATCGTCTAATTCAGTATCCTGTTCCCGCTTTCTCCCCATATCCCTTGATCCCTTTGACATTGAGAAGTATATCTATCTATCTCCTTGAATATATTTAATGATTTGGCCTCCACTGCCTTCTGCGCTAGAGAATTCCACAGGTTCACCACCCTCAGTGAAGAAATTTCTCCTCATCTCGGTTCTAAATAGCATACCCCGTATCCTGAGACTGTGGCTCCTGGTTCTGGACTCCCCAGCCATTGGGAACATCCTCCCTGCATCTAGCCTGTCTTGTCCTGTTAGAATTTTATAGGTTTCTATGAGATCCCCTCTCATTCTTCTAAACTCTAGTGAATATAGGTCTAGTCAACCCAATCTCTCCTCATATGTCAATCCTGGCACCCCAGGAATCAGCCTAGTAAATCTTCTTTGCACTGCCTCCATGGCAAGAACATCCTTCCTCAGATAGCGAGACCAAAACTGCACACAGTACTCCAGATGTGGTCTCACCAAGGCCCTGTATAACTGCAGTAAGACTTCCTTGCTCCTGTACTCAAATCCTCTTGCAATGAAGGCCAACATACCATTTACCTTCCTAATTGCTTGCTGCACCTCAATGCTTGCTTTCAGCGACTGGTGTACAAGGACACCCAGGTCTCGTTTCACCTCCCCCTTTCCCAATCTATCACCATTCAGATAATCTGCCTTTGTTTTTACAACCAAAGTGGATAACCTCATATTTATCCACGTTATACTGCATCTGCCATGCATTTGCCCACTCACCCAACTTGTCCAAATCACACTGGAGCCTCTTTGCATCCTCCTCACAGCTCACATTCTGCCCACAGCTTTGTATCGTCTGCAAATTTGGAAATGTTACGTTTAGTTCCCTCACCCAAGTCAATATATATTGTGAATAGCTGGGGCCCAAGCACTGATCCCTGCGGTACCCCACTAGTCACTGCCTGCCACCTGGAAAAAGACCTGTTTATTCCTCCTCACTGTTTCCTGTCTGTCAACCATTTCTCAATCCATGCCAGTACATTACCCCAATCCCATGTGCTTTAATTTTGCACACTAACCTCTTATGTGGGACCTTATCAAAAGTCTTCTGAAAATCCAAATACACGACATCTTCTCCCATAGTAGCAACGTGATAGTGATCAGATAATCTATTTTAGTCTATTCTACTAGTTACAGCCTCTTAAAAACTCCAGTAGATTTATTAACCATTATTTCCCTTTCGTAAACCCATGCTGACTTTGTCCAATCCCATTTATGCTTTCCAGGTGTTCTGCTATCCCATCCTTTATATTAGACTCTAGCATTTTCCCCACTACCGATGTAAGGCTAACTGGTCTGTAGTTCCCTGTTTTTTTTCGGATGAGGTGTTAAACCAAGACCCTATCTGCCCTTTCGGGTGAATGTAAAATGCCCCATGGCACTATTCTGTAAAAAGGGCATGGGAGTTCTCCCTGGTGACTTTGGGCCAATATTTATTCCTTAACCAACATCATTAAAATGGATTATCTGATCACCATCATATTGCTATTATGGGAGCCTGATGTGCACAAATTGGCTGCTCCATTTCCCATATTACAACAGTGACTACATTTCGGAAGTACTCCATTGGTTGTAAAGTGTTTTGGGAAGTCCTGGGGCAGTGAAAGGTGCTGTATAAATGCAGTCTGTCTTATTGTTCTTAACACTGAATCTCTTACTCAACATATTCAGATGTTTTATTTATTTATTTATAAATTGCCGCTAGTAGAGGTAGGTGGTAGGGAAATATAGGGATAGGTGGGGATGTTGTAGGAATATGGGATTAGTGTTTCTTCTTTTGGGCCTCCTTATCTCGAGAGACAATGGATACGCGCCTGGAGGTGGTCAGTGGTTTGTGAAGCAGCGCCTGGAGTGGCTATAAAGGCCAATTCTGGAGTGACAGGCTCTTCCACAGGTGCTGCAGAGAAATTTGTTTGTTGGGGCTGTTGCACAGTTGGCTCTCCCCTTGCGCCTCTGTCTTTTTTCCTGCCAACTACTAAGTCTCTTCGACTCGCCACAATTTAGCCCTGTCTTTATGGCTGCCCGCCAGCTCTGGCGAATGCTGGCAACTGACTCCCACGACTTGTGATCAATGTCACACGATTTCATGTCGCGTTTGCAGACGTCTTTATAACGGAGACATGGACGGCCGGTGGGTCTGATACCAGTGGCGAGCTCGCTGTACAATGTGTCTCCAGTGCAGCAGCTTTTTCGGGAGCAGCGTGTGAGCGAGTGAGCAGCTGGGAAAGTCAGTTTGAAAGTAAATTTAATTTCCTTTTGTTTTTCGGCGGAGGCCAGGGGGCTGCTGGGTAAGTAAAACACTATATATTTGGGCGGTTTAAAATAACTTTCCTTTCAGTGCAGCAGCTTTTTCGGGAGCAGCGTGTGAGCGAGTGAGCAGCTGGGAAAGTCAGTTTGAAAGTAAATTTAATTTTCTTTTGTTTTTCGGCGGAGGCCAGGGGGCTGCTGGGTAAGTAAAACACTATATATTTGGGCGGTTTAAAATAACTTTCCTTTCATTGCAGCAGCTTTTTCGGGAGCAGCGTGTGAGCGAGTGAGCAGCTGGGAAAGTCAGTTTGAAAGTAAATTTAATTTCCTTTTGTTTTTCGGCGGAGGCCAGGGGGCTGCTGGGTAAGTAAAACACTATATATTTGGGCGGTTTAAAATAACTTTCCTTTCAGTGCAGCAGCTTTTTCGGGAGCAGCGTGTGAGCGAGTGAGCAGCTGGGAAAGTCAGTTTGAAAGTAAATTTAATTTCCTTTTGTTTTTCGGCGGAGGCCAGGGGGCTGCTGGGTAAGTAAAACACTATATATTTGGGCGGTTTCTGAACCCGAGACACCACACTTGTAGTGTCTCCCACCCGCCCTCCTCCTCTAACCAAAAAAAAGGACTCGGTGGGGTGTTTATAAGGTAAGGCTTTTTCGATTTCTCTGGTTTTATTGTGATTGGTAAAAACTTTTCGTTCCTTTTTCATTTAACTAAGTTTAAACTTAAGATTAAAAATGGCAGGAGATCTCAGACCCGTATCATGCTCCTCTTGCTCAATGTGGGAGCTCAGGGACATGGCTGATGACCCTGACTCCTTCACGTGCAGGAAGTGTGTCCAGCTGCAGCTCTTGTTAGACCGCATGACGGCTCTCGAGCTGCGGATGGACTCACTTTGGAGCATGCGCGATGCTGAGGAGGTCGTGGAAAGCACGTTTAGTGAATTGGTCACACCGCAGATTAGGATTGCTGAGGGAGAAAGGGAATGGGTGACCAAAAGGCAGAGAAAGAGCAGGAAGGCAGCGCAGGAGTCCCCTGCGGTCATCTCCCTCCAAAACAAGTATACCGTTTTGGATACTGTTGAGGGAGATGGCTCACCAGGGGAAGGCAGCAGTAGCCAGGTCCATGGCACCGTGGCTGGCTCTGCTGTTCCGAAGGGCGGGAAAAAGAGTGGAAGGGCTATAGTCGTAGGGGATTCGATTGTAAGGGGAGTAGATAGGCGGTTCTGTGGTCGAAAACGAGGCTCCCGAATGGTATGTTGCCTCCCAGGTGCACGGGTCAGGGACGTCTCAGATCGGCTGCAGAACATTCTAAAGGGGGAGGGTGAACAGCCAGTTGTCATTGTGCACATAGGCACTAATGATATAGGTAAAAAACGGGATGAGGTCCTACATGCAGAGTTTAGGGAGTTAGGAGCCAAGTTAAAAAGTAGGACCTCAAAGGTAGTAATCTCAGGATTACTACCAGTGCCACGTGATAGTCAGAGTAAAAATGAAAGAATAGTCAGGATGAATGCGTGGCTTGAGAGATGGTGCAGGAAGGAGGGGTTCAGATTTTTGGGATATTGGGACCGGTTCTGGGGGAGGTGGGACTATTACAAATTGGACGGTCTACACCTGGGCCGGACTGGAACCAATGTCCTTGGAGGTGCTTTTGCTAACGCTGTTGGGGAGGGTTTAAACTAATGTGGCAGGGGGATGGGAACCAATTGAGGTCAGTTGACAGTAAGGAGGTAGTAACAAAAGCCTGTAAGGAACTAGATAATGAAGTCAGTGTGACTAAGGGGAAGAGCAGGCAGGGAGCAGATGATGAATATAAAGGGACTGGTGGTCTGAGGTGCATTTGTTTTAATGCAAGAAGTGTAGTAGGTAAGGCAGATGAACTTAGGGCTTGGATTAGTACCTGGGAGTATGATGTTATTGCTATTACTGAGACTTGGTTGAGGGAAGGGCATGATTGGCAACTAAATATCCCAGGATATCGATGCTTCAGGCGGGATAGAGAGGGAGGTAAAAGGGGTGGAGGAGTTGCATTACTGGTCAAAGAGGATATCACAGCTGTGCTGAAGGAGGGCACTATGGAGGACTCGAGCAGTGAGGCAATATGGACAGAACTCAGAAATAGGAAGGGTGCGGTAACAATGTTGGGGCTGTACTACAGGCCTCCCAACAGCGAGCGTGAGATAGAGGTACAAATATGTAAACAGATTATGGAAAGATGTAGGAGCAACAGGGTGGTGGTGATAGGAGATTTTAATTTTCCCAACATTGACTGGGATTCGCTTAGTGTTAGAGGTCCAGATGGAGCAGAATTTGTAAGGAGCATCCAGGAGGGTTTTCTAGAGCAGTATGTAAATAGTCCAACTCGGGAAGGGGCCATACTGGACCTGGTGTTGGGGAATGAGCCCGGCCAGGTTGTTGAAGTTTCAGTAGGGGACTACTTTGGGAATAGTGATCACAATTCCGTAAGCTTTAAAATACTCATGGACAAAGACGAGAGTGGTCCAAAAGGGAGAGTGCTAAATTGGGGGAAGGCCAACTACACCAAAATTCGGCAGGAGCTGGGAAATGTAGATTGGGAGCAGCTGTTTGAAGGTAAATCCACATTTGATATGTGGTCGGCTTTTAAAGAGAGGTTGATTAGCGTTCAGGAGAGACATGTTCCTGTGAAAATGAGGGATAGAAATGGCAAGATGAGGGAACCATGGATGACAGGTGAAATTGTGAGACTAGCTAAGAGGAAAAAGGAAGCATACATAAGGTCTAGGCGGCTGATGAAAGACGAAGCTTTGAAAGAATATCGGGAATGTAGGACCAATCTGAAACGAGGAATTAAGAGGGCTAAAAGGGGTCATGAAATATCTTTAGCAAACAGGGTTAAGGAAAATCCCAAAGCCTTTTATTCATATATAAGGAGAAAGAGGGTAACTAGAGAAAGGATTGGCCCACTAAAGGACAAAGGAGGAATGTTATGCTTGGACTCAGAGAAAATGGGTGAGATTCTAAACGAGTACTTTGCATCGGTATTCACCGAGGAGAGGGACGTGACGGATGTTGAGGTTAGGAACAGATGTTTGATTACTCTAGGTCAAGTCGGCATAAGGAGGGAGGAAGTGTTGGGTATTCTAAAGGGCATTAAGGTGGACAAGTCCCCAGGTCCGGATGGGATCTATCCCAGGTTACTGAGGGAAGCGAGAGAGGAAATAGCTGGGGCCTTAACAGATATCTTTGCAGCATCCTTAAACACGGGTGAGGTCCCGGAGGACTGGAGAATTGCTAATGTTGTCCCCTTGTTTAAGAAGGGTAGCAGGGATAATCCAGGTAATTATAGACCGGTGAGCCTGACGTCAGTGGTAGGGAAGCTGCTGGAGAAGATACTGAGGGATAGGATCTATTCCCATTTGGAAGAAAATGGGCTCATCAGTGATAGGCAACATGGTTTTGTGCAGGGAAGGTCATGTCTTACCAACTTAATAGAATTCTTTGAGGAAGTGACAAAGTTGATTGATGAGGGAAGGGCTGTCGATGTCATATACATGGACTTCAGTAAGGCGTTTGATAAGGTTCCCCATGGCAGGCTGATGGAGAAAGTGAAGGCGCTTGGGGTCCAAGGTGTACTAGCTAGATGGATAAAGAACTGGCTGGGCAACAGGAGACAGAGAGTAGCAGTGGAAGGGAGTTTCTCAAAATGGAGACGTGTGACCAGTGGTGTTCCACAGGGATCCGTGCTGGGACCACTGTTGTTTGTGATATACATTAATGATTTGGAGGAAAGTATAGGTGGACTGATTAGCAAATTTGCAGACGACACTAAGATTGGTGGAGTAGCAGATAGTGAAGGGGACTGTCAGAGAATACAGCAGAATATAGATAGATTGGAGAGTTGGGCAGAGAAATGGCAGATGGAGTTCAATCAGGGCAAATGCGAGGTGATGCATTTTGGAAGATCCAATTCAAGAGTGAACTATACAGTAAATGGAAAAGTCCTGGGGAAAATTGATGTCCAGAGAGATTTGGGTGTTCAGGTCCACTGTTCCCTGAAGGTGGCAACGCAGGTAAATAGAGTGGTCAAGAAGGCATACGGCATGCTTTCCTTCATCGGACGGGGCATTGAGTACAAGAGTTGGCAGGTCATGTTACAGTTGTATAGGACTTTGGTTCAGCCACATTTGGAATACTGCGTACAGTTCTGGTCGCCACATTATCAAAAGGATGTGGATGCTTTGGAGAGGGTGCAGAGGAGGTTCACCAGGATGTTGCCTGGTATGGAGGGCGCTAGCTATGAAGAGAGGTTGAGCAGATTAGGATTATTTTCATTAGAAAGACGGAGGTTGAGGGGGGACCTGATTGAGGTGTACAAAATCATGAGAGGTATAGACAGGGTGGATAGCAAGAGGCTTTTTCCCAGAGTGGGGGTTTCAATTACTAGAGGACACGAGTTCAAAGTGAAAGGGGAAAAGTTTAGGGGGGATATGCGTGGAAAGTTCTTTACGCAGAGGGTGGTGGGCACCTGGAACGCATTGCCAGCGGAGGTGGTAGATGCGGGCACGATGGAGTCTTTTAAGATGTATCTAGACAGATACATGAATGGGCAGGAAGAAAAGAGATACAGAACCTTAGAAAATAGGCGACATGTTTAGAGAGAGGATCTGGATCGGCGCAGGCTTGGAGGGCCGAAGGGCCTGTTCCTGTGCTGTAATTATCTTTGTTCTTTGTTCTTTGGGGATCCTGCCATCTTCCATGCGGCTCACATGGCCAAGCCATCTCAAGCGCCGCTGACTCAGTAGTGTGTATAAGCTGGGGGTGTTGGCCGCTTCAAGGACTTCTGTGTTGGAGATATAGTCCTGCCACCTGATGCCAAGTATTCTCCGAAGGCAGCGAAGATGGAATGAATTGAGACGTCGCTCTTGGCTGGCATACGTTGTCCAGGCCTCGCTGCCGTAGAGCAAGGTACTGAGGACACAGGCCTGATACACTCGGACTTTTGTGTTCCGTGTCAGTGCGCCATTTTCCCACACTCTCTTGGCCAGTCTGGACATAGCAGTGGAAGCCTTACCCATGCGCTTGTTGATTTCTGCATCTAGAGACAGGTTACTGGTGATAGTTGAGCCTAGGTAGGTGAACTCTTGAACCACTTCCAGAGCGTGGTCGCCAATATTGATGGATGGAGCATTTCTGACATCCTGCCCCATGATGTTCGTTTTCTTGAGGCTGATGGTTAGGCCAAATTCATTGCAGGCAGACGCAAACCTGTCGATGAGACTCTGCAGGCATTCTTCAGTGTGAGATGTTAAAGCAGCATCGTCAGCAAAGAGGAGTTCTCTGATGAGGACTTTCCGTACTTTGGACTTCGCTCTTAGACGGGCAAGGTTGAACAACCTGCCCCCTGATCTTGTGTGGAGGAAAATTCCTTCTTCAGAGGATTTGAACGCATGTGAAAGCAGCAGGGAGAAGAAAATCCCAAAAAGTGTGGGTGCGAGAACACAGCCCTGTTTCACACCACTCAGGATAGGAAAGGGCTCTGATGAGGAGGCACCATGTTGAATTGTGCCTTTCATATTGTCATGGAATGAGGTGATGATACTTAGTAGCTTTGGTGGACATCCGATCTTTTCTAGTAGTCTGAAGAGACCACGTCTGCTGACGAGGTCAAAGGCTTTGGTGAGATCAATGAAAGCAATGTAGAGGGGCATCTGTTGTTCACGGCATTTCTCCTGTATCTGATGAAGGGAGAACAGCATGTCAATAGTCGATCTCTCTGCACGAAAGCCACACTGTGCCTCAGGGTAGACGCGCTCGGCCAGCTTCTGGAGCCTGTTCAGAGCGACTCGAGCAAAGACTTTCCCCACTATGCTGAGCAGGGAGATTCCACGGTAGTTGTTGCAGTCACCGCGGTCACCTTTGTTTTTATAGAGGGTGATGATGTTGGCATCGCGCATGTCCTGGGGTACTGCTCCCTCGTCCCAGCACAGGCATAGCAAGCAGTTCATGTAGTGCTGAGAGTATAGCAGGCTTGGCACTCTTGATTATTTCAGGGGTAATGCTGTCCTTCCCAGGGGCTTTTCCGCTGGCTAGGGAATCAATGGCATCACTGAGTTCCGATTTGGTTGGCTGTATGTCCAGCTCATCCATGACTGGTAGAAGCTGGGCTGCATTGAGGGCAGTCTCAGTGACAGCATTCTCCCTGGAGTACAGTTCTAGGTAGTGCTCAACCCAGCGGTCCATCTGTTTGCGTTGGTCAGTGATTATGTCCCCCGATTTAGATTTGAGGGGGGTGATCTTCTTGATGGTTGGCCCAAGAGCTCTCTTCATGCCATCATACATTCCTCTGATGTTTCCGGTGTCTGAGGCCAGCTGAATATGACTGCATAGGTGTTGCCAGTAGTCGTTTGCGCAACGCCTAGCTGTTCTTTGTGCAGTACTTCTGGCTGCTTTAAGTGCTGCGGATGTTAAATCGCTGGGGGCTTTCTTGTAGTTCAAAAGTGCAATGCGCTTAGCGGCTATGACAGGTTCCAGCTCTTCATTATGAGATTGAAACCAGTCTGCATTTCTCTTCGCACTTTTGCCGTAGGTGGTCAAAGCTGACTCATAGATGGCGTCTCTGATGTGGGCCCACTTGGTCTCAGCATCCCCTGTGGGAGTGTTTTGAAGGGCTGTTACAAGTGAATTTAGAAATTTTTGTAACAGCTGTGGGTGAGAAATTCTGCTCGTGTTGATGCGCGGGTGGCCCTTCTGCTTGGAATGATGCAACTTCTTTGGTCTGAGTCTAACCTTGCTGCACACCAGGGAGTGGTCGGTGTCGCAGTCCGCACTGTGGAAGCTGCGTGTGATTTGAACACTGTTTAAGGCGGCTCGCCTTGTGACAATGAGGTCTAGCTGGTGCCAACGACGTGATCTTGGGTGCCTCCATGAAACCTGGTGACAGGGTTTAGTGTGAAAGAACGAGTTGGTGATGCAGAGGTTATGATAGGTACACAACTCAAGCAGTCTCTGCCCGTTCTCATTCATCCTTCCAACGCCATAGCGCCCAAGGCAGGAGGGCCATGAGTCATGGTCGGCCCCAACCCTGGCATTAAAGTCCCCCAGCAGGAATAGGTGTTCGGTGTTGGGGATGCTGCTAATGATGTTATGGAGTTGTTCATAGAACTGGTCTTTAGCTTCAGGTGCGGAGCAGAGTGTTGGAGCATAGATGCTGAGTAGGTGTACTGGACCAGAGGTGGTGAGCAGTCGGATGGACAGTATGCGTTCCGAGCCATTTGAGGGAGGCTCTATCATGCTGAGCAAGGAGTTTCTGATGGCGAAGCCCACTCCATGCTGTCTTGGTTCTTCAGGATCCCTGCCCTGCCAGAAGAAGGTGTAGTCTTGCTCTGCTAGAGAGCCACTCGCGGGGAGGCGAGTCTCCTGAAGTGCTGCAATGTCCACATTGAATCTACTGAGCTCGTTGTTAATGATGGCGGTCTTCCGAGAATCGTTGATTTGTGTAAGGTCTTCCGACAGGCCAGAACACATAGTTCTGACGTTCCAGCTTGCAAAGCGAAGGGCTGGTACCTTCTTTCCTTTTTTCATGTTGTTTGGTGCGGTGTATCAGTCCACCTTTCGGGCAATGACCCTGAGCTCCAAGCACCCATTGAAGCAGGCAGACTGTGGCGGGACAGAACCTTATTGACCGGGGGCTGCCCGGTTTGAGGCGGGCGGTAGCTGTCCAGTGAGGTGCAATGACCTCTCCCACCGACAAAGGCAACCCGTGGCGCCCAGTTTCTACGCCAATTTATCTGGACTTATAACCCGTAACTGCTGCCTTCCGTGTTGTTTTAGTCGCTGTGAGGCAACTATGGAGTGACCTCTCCATGGCGCATGCCTGGGCAAATTTATGGAGGTTGAGAGTTGCCCAGTCGTCAAAACCCCCCTCTCGGCCTTTCTGGTGGGGTCCAAAGGAGTGCAGGACACGACGTTTGGCACCAGTATGGCTGCAGGAACTGCCGGAAACATGCCAAAGGTGACACATGACCGCCTACGGGGTTCCGCTCCGGATTTTCTGTTAGGGTTTACTCCCTTAGCCTTGGTCTCTCCCGAGACGCCCACAAGGCAGTGGGGTTGTTGGGGCCCCTACACAGGTGTAGGATGGTGCCGGTGGGAGGAGGGGATGCAAGGGGGTGGGGTAGAGGGAGGGGGTGGGGGGGGGTGTTGCGGGGTGAAGATGGTGCGAGGGGGGTGCGGGCTGGGACGGGGTTGTGAGGGGGTGAGCTGAGAGGGTGGAGCAGGGAAGGGGACGGGGGTGGAAGGGGGGTAAAGGGGGGGGGGGAGGGGGGGTGGAATCTGGTGCAGGTAATAAGCCATTTCCTCAGTGCCCACCATCGACGTCCGGAAAGCTCATCCACGTCCTTCGGGAGGTGAAGCATCATTTGGCAGACTTAGAGGTGATTACATTTGCTAAGGGTTTTTTTTTTGCAGTGGTTTAAATAAAGGCATGCAGCATTGCCGACAGTGCGATGCAGATGCTCTCCGAGCCATCTCCCGCGGGCGCTTTGAAGTTGCGGCCGGGGGGGCCGTTCGTGGATGTTTTGGGTGTTCGGGGCACCTTTTCACAGGACTTCTCTCGGGTCCCGCAGCTCCTTCTTCACCTCAATGGACTTACCGCATGCCGTGGCTGCAGACACTCTGGACTGTGAAGACAGCAGGATCGGAGATTGAAGTATCGGCAGCTGTTCTCGTCAGTTTCATCCGGATCAATTTCATTGAGAAAACAAAGAGCAGGTGTGGCTGGGGGAGGGCAGTGGGCCCAGGTAACATACACTAAACTAACTGTTAACTTTTAGATAGGGCTAAAATGAACTGATTTAAAGAGCCAGGGGAATTTAAACAGTTTAAGAGGGCAGATTGGGGGAGAAAACGTTAGGGATGGGAGCAGATGGCCATGGATAGAGTTGAACAGCAAGGGAGCTTCCTAGGGAGCTTCCAGCCCAGGAGCCATCTTGAACGGATACTAGTTACTAATAAATAGTTACTAATAAATCCAATAAGGAGTTCAGAAAAATATCTTTACCCACAGAGCAGTTAGAATTTGGAATTCATGACCACAGGGAGTTGTTGAGGCAAATAGCATTGATTAGTGTAGGATTAGTATAAATGGGTGTTTGATGGTCGGCATGACTCGGTGGGCCGAAGGGCCTGTTTCAGTGCTGTATCTCTAAATTAAATAAATAAATAAAGACAAACTGCATTTATACAGCACCTTTCACTGCTGCAGGACTTCCCAAAACACTTTACAACCAATGGAGTACTTCCGAAATGTAGTCACTGTTGTAATATGGGAAATGGAGCAGCCAATTTGTGCACATCAGGCTCCCATAATAGCAATATGATGGTGATTAGATAATCCATTTTAATGATGTTGGTTAAGGAATAAATATTGGCCCAAAGTCACCATTATAACCCATTATAAACTAGTTAATGTTTTATAAAAATGAAATAAAGATGAAATGCAATAAGAATTCATGGTCAACAATCCCACAAGGCCATTAAGAGCCAGTGTAATTGAAAGATTGCAACCTGTCCGCCAATCCAGATCTTGCTCTGTCATCCACTGCTATGTGGATATAGTTTAAAGAAATGTGCAGGCCGTTTGCTGAATTGATGACTATTGTACATTGCATAACTAATAATGTTATGATCTGTTTCTTTTTAAGGTAGTCTGTCCCCATCACTTTCTTTGGCCTGCCAGATTAATCAGGAAGGTGTCCAAGCTTCCAGTCAGCTAATTCTGCACACATCAGAGGCCTGACCTTCCTGCTCCAGTGTAGTTTAGCGTCACATTAAAGTGGGGCATTTGCATAGTCTGCTGTTAGGGAACGTCAAATAGAAAGACACGGGCCAGTGTTTCCCCAGCAATTTACAACATCCCTTCATTTAGGCTGCCAGTAAGGCTGTCATAGGTGACATCATGCAAGAATATTGGACAGATTATAATTCAAGGCACCATGCAGCTGGTTTGATGCCCTGAGATTCTGAGTCTATTATAAAGGGCACACCATTATTCACTTCAGGCAAGTTAAAGGGTGCCATTTAAACACTTAATTTAGATGAGTACCCATTGTTTTGTTTTCCCGCATTGACTTAAGAATTTTGAGTTTCTACGGTTTGTTTTTCTGCTCTGCAGGAACATTGGGCATGTGAGAAAGTGAGCATAGGAACAGGAGGAGACCAGTCAGCCCTTTGAGTGTGTTCTGCATTCATCTAGGTCACAGCTGGTCTGTATAACGGAACAGAGCCAACTCCAGGGCAAGAGTGGGCTTGTCAACCTACCTACCTCACTCCATGTGCGATTATTCTAACCTCCTAGAACATCTTCCCCATACTCTCTGAAAATAAAATGCAATGCTGTTATAGCTTTCCAACCCCTTTCTATCAGAAATTAAGTGCAGCCAGAGCATTATTTTGTTTGAGGTTCCCTTGTTGCAACGTGAAACAAGACGGAACTGCTCACTGTGACCTTTAGTCAGTTGTGGTGCAAGGACTGATATTCCAGGAATGTACAGTTCTTGTGTCACAATACCATGCACCTTCAATGATGCAATTATCTAAAATGAATAATTCAGTGTAGGTTTCTGATGCTCATCCTTCAGACTTATAATTCCCACTAAGGTCTGCTGAAAACTCTAATCATTTAAAAGCTCCTTTGTCAGGGTGACTACATTACACAAATGATTGCTTCATCCAGCAGTGCTGCTTTCTGTAATCTATGACTGACTTTTACTTGTTCAACTCTGCTTCTTCATCAGGTCATGAAGCTTTTCACATTTTTTTTAGAGCTTTGTGGATGATGGATTGCTTACAAATAAAAGGAAAAAAGAACACCTAAGGGCGATGAGAGGAACAGGACAATGGGGAAGAAGGGAGGGAATAACTAAAAGTACAGTCAGGAAGCTGGATTTGTCAGAAGTATCTGATGGGAGAGGTGAGGAAAGAGATACAGTGAGTTCTGTGGTCAGGGATATGGTGATTGGAAGACTGACTACTGCTGGTAAAGTGGAGGCAGTAGTGAAAAAGGGTAAAATAGAGGGTGTGTGATGGCATTTGTTGTGGAGATTGGGACTATGCGAGGATAAAGCCAAATTGTGGGATTAGTTGGACTTTATGAAAGGGGAAGGAGGTAATGCATCCTCAACATGAAGGCAGCTGCTGTGAAGATCTGAATGACTGTTCCATGACGGGATAGTTTTGCATGTGTTGCAGACATGTCCAATTTGAAAATATAAACCATACAAAGCAGCCCTTCACTACTTGGTGCATCCTCACTCCTGCACTAATTCAAGTTCTGTTCATGTGTTAATCTGGGTGTCCCATTGTCTGTGTGAATGTTGGGTTTAAAAAAAAAGGCTTCCCTCCAAGATGCAGTAGCCTGTCAACACTCGCCATTTGGCTGTGTAATTGAAGGCAACTGGTGCAACCAAGAATTGGCACCTTCAGGAGAAGAGGACATTGGGGCAGTTGAAACTGAGAACATGTTGAGCAGTTTTTTGAAGCTGAGGATAGTTGCTTTGTATGTTGTTTCATTGGGTACAGGAGTTTGAGTCTTGTCAGTGGGTGCTCAGTGTATGTTTCTCCATCACAGCATTATGTGAGGAACATGGTGATTGTGATTGTCATTTTATGCCCCACTGAGGTGTGTTTCAGTGAGAAGTCTGTGTGGGACAGTACATGGATATGAACATATGAATTAGGAGCAGCAGTAGGCCACTCAGCCTGTGGAGTGGGTCTGCAATTCAACAAGATCATGGCTGATCAGATTGTAATCTCAACTCCACATTCCCGCCTACCTCGGATAACCTGTCACCCCTTGGTTATCAAGAATCTATCTCCTTCTGCCTTAAAAATTTTTTAAGACTCTGCTTCCACTGCCTTTTGAGGAAGAGTGTTCCAAAGACACTCGACCTTGTGACAGAAAACATTTCTCCTCATCTCTGTCTTAAATGGGTGATCTTTTATTTTTAAACAGTGACTCCTAGTTGTAGATTCTCCCACAAGGGGAAACATCCTTTCCACATCCATCCTGTCAAGACTCCTCAGGATCTTAAATGTTTCAATCAAGTCACCTCTTACTCTTCTAAACTCCAGCGGGTACAAGCCTAGCCTGTCCAACTTTTCTTCATAAGACAACCCGCCCATTCCAGGTATTGTGTAGAGTCTTGGCCCATTCAAAAAATCATGAATTTAGAGAATATTTAAACTCATCTATCGGGTTTTTCCAGTTCCCAGCAGAATGGTGTTTCATAACTTCGCTCTCTCTTTTTAAATCAGCTTCCCCTCGACTTTTTAAAAAACAGGAAGTGTTTACTTCTCCTTCCTGTGTTGCAGCCCCTGGTGGAAAGGAAGTGGTTGAGATCCTTTGCCCCTTGCTTTGCATTTGCAGTTGCAGTGTAGCAGAGTTCTGCAACTACAGTTCCTCACTGAGATCAGTGATTAAAAGTTAGAGTAGAATGCTCATAAAACAGATCATTTGGTTTTGTTTTTGTGCTGGTGCTGTCAATAAAATTGTAGCTCTGCCTGAGCAGATTAAACCCATTCTGCAGTGAGTGCTGTTACCAGCTGTAGTGCAGAATTAGTTGGTACTTCCCCCACCTGTTCCTTCCAAACTTCACCCCTTCTTAGTTGCCAGGAAATTGTTGTATCTGCCTTGACTGTCCTCAGAACCTCACCCCTCCTGCATAGGCAGTGAGTCCCAACAGGAAATCTGACCATGGAGTACAATTTCAAACCCTGTCCTTTCCCACCTTGGGTGATTTTGTGTATTGAGCCATCAGCTCACAAACTGCATTAAGTTTTTGACAAGGCAACCGATCTCTAGCTTCTTCATTTCGATTCTGTCGGTGATGAATTGCTATGAGTCATTTGCATTTTCAGATTGCTAAATTTGCCGCCTTTGCCTTTTCATATAGGGTTAAACAAAACTGCTTTGTGGCCAGTAACCCATATCTAACATTTCTATCATTGTGCAGTTGAATGTTTCAAATTTTTTTTTCTGTTGGCATTAAAAAAGACCTGTGTGGAGTTTGCAAGTTCTCCCTGTGTCTGCGTGGGTTTTCTCCGGGTGCTCCGGTTTCCTCCCACAGCCAAAAGACTTGCAGGTTGGTTGGTAAATTGGCCATTATAAATTGCCACTAGTATAGGTAGGTGGTAGGGAAATATAGGGACAGGTGGGGATGTGGTAGGAATAGGGGATTAGTGTAGGATTAGAATAAATGGGTGGTTGATGGTCGGCACAGACTTGGTGGGCCGAAGGGCCTGTTTCAGTGCTGTATCTCTAAATAAATAAAAAAATTCATTGTATTGGAGTAAGTATTTTCGTTCTGTGGCTGTCCAGGTGGTGGATTGGGTCCCAGCATGGTGCTATGCTGCTTGAGAATGGAGAGACTCCTGTTTCATTTAAAGACCATTCCTCTCCATGGTTAAATACAGTAACCCTACTGACACTTGGCTCACAGCTGGATGATCACCAGCAAGAGGTGCTGCAAGGTGACTGCTGTAGTGGAAACATACCAGCAATGATCAGCACTTGAGAGACATAGGAAATAGTATTCTGTTATTGTAGACCCATGTGTCTTTTTGAGGGTCAGATGCCATGAATGATCAGGCATTCTGCTTAGACACTTGCATTCTTTCAACTTTAACGCTTAGGGCCTCTTGTTATTTAGAAAGTTACCATCAGGTTTTGTGAAATGAAGCTCCTGACCAGCCTGAACACGCAATGGTCCTTCAGGAATATCCAAATAAAGTGATACAATAACGTGCATTGTGATAGAAGCAACAGAATAATCAATTTCAAATTGCTAGTACTGTACTGAATGATTGTTGGCGAATGTCTAATTGCAACATCCTCCTCAGCCATTGGCTGAGCTGATGTAACTTCCCCTTTATGTCTTACTTAATCATACTGCAAACAATCAAATTTTCACTACCCTGTTGACTGGTAGGATGAGATTAAAGAGCTGAGTGTGTTATCAGCTCCAGTGGGCAGTCTGTTCTTTTCACCTACATGATTAAATGTTCTCCAGAGCTGTCTGCTGCTGTTTTGAGGTACATGGGAATCTTAAGTCACAAACAAGCTACACACCATCCTGACTTGGAAATTTATTGGTGTTCTTTCATCATCACTAGGAATCCTAGAAGTGCCTACGTAACAGCACTTCACCACATGGACTGCAACAGCTGAAGAAGGTGGCTCGCCACCATCGTTTCGAGGGTAATTAGGAATGGGCAATAAATGCTGGCCTTGCCAATGACACCCACATCCCAGGAATGAGTAAACAAAAAGTAGCTGGAGGCTTCTGAGCCATCACTGTGCCTTGTCACACTCTATACACTGACAACCAGATGAAGCAAGTCCACACCAAGCATCCTACATTTCACTCCTTGCTTTATTTTATTCACAGCAATTCCAAAGCCAAACCACTGCAGTTTGCCACCTGTAAATTTAGATAGGCAACTCCTTTTTTTCCATACAAGTTATTAATACATATATAGTGAAAAGCTGAGTCCTCTGTACAGATCTCTTGAGATTTTACTTGTCATCCCACCTATCAGAAAGCATTTCCTTTATCCCTACTCTGTCACATACTTCCCAACCCAAGTCACAGTGCTGCCTTTGATTCTATGCACTTTCAGGTTTGATAATCTTTTGTATGGAATATTATCACATTTTTTAAATTCATTCATGGGATTTGGGCGTCACTGGTCAGGCCAGCATTTATTGCCCATCCCTAATTGCCCTTGAGAAGGTGGTGGTGAGCTGCTTTCTTGAACCACTGCAGTCCATTTGGGGTAGGTACACCCACAGTGCTGTTAAGGGAGTTCCAGGATTTTGGCCCAGCGACAGTGAAGGAACGGCGATATAGTTCCAAGTCAGGATGGTGTGTGACTTGGAGGGGAACTTGCAGGTGGTGGTGTTCCCATGCATTTGCTGCCCTTGTCCTTCTAGTTGGTAGAAGTCACGGGTTTGGAAGGTACTGTCTAAGGATCCTTGGTGCATTGCTACAGTGCATCTTGTAGATGGTACACACTGCTGCCACTGTGCATCGGTGGTGGATGGAGTGCCAATCAAGTGGGCTGCTTTGTCCTGGATGATGTCGACCTTCTTGAGTGTTGGAGCTGCACCCATCCAGGCAAGTGGAGAGCATTCCAAAACACTCCTGACTTGTGCCTTGTAGATGGTGGACAGGCTTTGGGGAGTCAGGAGGTGAGTTACTCGCCTCAGGATTCCTAGCCTCTGACCTGCTCTTGTCGCCATGGTATTTATATGGCTACTCCAGTTCAGTTCCTGGTCAATGGTAGCCCCTAGGATGTTGATAGTGGGGTATTCAGCGATGGTAATGCCGTGAATGTCAAGGGGCGATGGTTATATTCTCTCTTTTTGGAGACGGTCATTGCCTGGCACCTGTGTGGCGGGAATGTTACTTGCCACTTATCAGCCCAAGCCTGGATATTGTCCAGGTCTTGCTGCATTTCTACACGGACTGCTTCAGTATCTGAGGAGTCGCGAATGGTGCTGAACAATCAGCGAACATCCCCACTTCAGACCTTATGATTGAAGGAAGGTCATTGATGAAGCAGCTGAAGATGGTTGGACCTAGGACACTACCCTGAGGAACTCCTGCAGTGATGTCCTGGAGCTCAGATGATTGACCTCCAACAACCACAGCCATCTTTCTTTGCACTAGGTATGACTCCAACCAGCGGAGGGTTTTCCCCCTGATTCCCATTGACCTCAGTTTTGCTAGGGCTCCATGATGCCATACTCGGTCAAATGCTGCCTTGATGTCAAGGGCAGTCACTCTCACCTCACGTGGAGTTCAGCTCTATTGTCCATGGTTGAACCAAGGCTGTAATGAAGTCAGGAGCTGAGTGGCCCTGGCGGAACCCAAACTGAGCGTCCCTGAGCAGGTTATTGCTAAGTAAGTGCTGCTTGATGGCACTGTTGATGACACCTTCCATCACTTTACTGATGATTGAGAGTAGGCTGATGGGGCAGTAATTGGTCGGGTTGGACTTGTACACAGAAAGCAGGACAGGACATACCTGGGCAATTTTCCACATTTCTGGGTAGATGCCAGTGTTGTAGCTGTACTGGAACAGCTTGGCTAGGGGCGCAGCTAGTTCTGGAGCGCAGGTCTTCAGTACGAATGCCGGAATATTGTCTGGGCCCATCGCCTTTGCAGTATCCAGTGCCTTCAGTTGTTTCTTGCTATTACGCGGAGTGAATCGAATTGGCTGAAGTCTGGCATCTGTGATGCTGGGGGCTTCAGGAGGTGGCTGAGATGGATCATCCACTCGGCACTTCTGGCTGGAGATCGTTGCAAATGCTTCAGCCTTACCTTTCGCACTGATGTGCTGGACTCCCCCATCATTGAGGATGGGGATATTTGTGGAGCCATCTTCAGAGGTTCATATGGATACTCTTCTATCCACCATGTTAGTGACCTACTGAAAAAAAATTCAACTAAATTAGTCAGGCGTGAACGAACCTTCACAAATCCTTGCTGACTGTTTGATCAGTTGGCACCTGTCCAAGTGCTTAGCACTGTCTGATTAAATTCCAGTAATCTCCCCATAACCAATGTTAATCGGATGGGCTGGTAATTACCAAAGCAGCAGTTCCCTCCCTCCCTCCCTCACTCCATTCTTAAATAGTGGAGTGACATTTGCAATTTTCCAAACCATAGGGGCATTCTTGAATCTAGAGATCTTTGGAAAATTCAATTTCCTCACTGATTTTACTCATATCTGTACCTGGTGGGTTGTCTATCTTAAATCTTATTAATTTTTTCCAATACCATTTTCTTGTATTAAATCTGTTTATTTTCTCCCATTGATTTATTTTAGGCTCCCCTGTACTGTTATTTTATCCCCTTCTCCACTGTGAAACCAGATACAAAGTCTGCATTTAACAAGTCTGTCATTTCCTTATTTTCTATTATAATTATACCTGTGCCTGTCTTTAATGGGACCACATTGCCTTTAGCAGTCTCTTTCCCTTAATATTTTTATAAAAACTTATTTTTCATATTCCTTTTCCTGCTTATTACTTGCTTTGCATCCTTTTGTTCTCCTGGTATACTGGATTTCCACTTTTCCTTGCATTTGTGTAAGCCTTACATAAGCCTTTTCTTTCAGCTTAATGCTGTCTGCAAAGGAATATGGGGTACAGGTGCACAAATCACTGAAAGTAGTGATGCAGATTAATGAGGCCATTAAAGAAAGAAGACCAAGCACTGGGGTTTATTTCTAGAGAAGACCAAGCAATCAGGTTCATTTCTAGAGGGATAAAATTGAAAAGTAGCGACGTTATGTTAAACTTGTGTCACACCATGGTTAGACCACACTTGTAGTACAATACACAGTCTCCATGTTCGAAAAAGAATGTGGAGGCATTGGACAAGGTGCAAAAAAGATTCACAAGGGTGATACTAGAGGTGAGAGGATATACTCATGGGAAAAGGCTGAACAGGCTGGGGCTCGATTCTTGAAGAAAAGAGAAGGATGAGAGATTACCTTTTAGAGGTCTTTAAGATCATGAAAGATTTTGATAGGCTAGACATTGTGAAGATGTTTCCAGTTGCAGGCGAGACCAGAACTAGGAGCCATAAATATAAGATAGTCACTAATAAAACCATAGGGGATTCAGGAAAAACTTCTTTACGAGGAGATTGGTGAGAATGTGAACTTCACTACCAGAGGGAGTAGTTGAGGTGAATAGATTCGATGCATTTAAATGGCAGTTTATTGACCATGGTTGCTTAATGGAGAAGTGAATCTGTTAGGGGTATGTACTGTGTAGTGACCTCTGGCTCAGTGGTAACATTTCTATTCTTAGTTCAGAAGGTGAAGGGTTTGAGTCCCACTCCAAGACAGTCCTAGTGAGAGGAGTAGGGCCTCCAGCTCTGTATGAAGGGTTGATGCCCGTCTGATGGGTATGACTGCCCACCCAATCGTAAAAGATAGGTAGGGCCCTCTGCCTCAGTTCCAACCTATCGAGAGATGGTACTCTGAAGATAAAAAGCATGAGGAAGGCAACGGGAGGCCAAATGGGCTACTCTACCCTAGTAAGTATTCAAGAAAGGGGCCAGAATTAGATGAGTGCAAATAACTGAAGATTGTGAGGCTGGAGGAGTTTACAGAGATAGGGAGGGGCAAGGCCACAGAGGATTTGAAAACGAGAAGCTCGGAAGGGAGTGAAAAAAGTGGAAATAGAAGTGATGGGCTTGGTTGTGGAGCAGCAGCTAAAATGCACATGCAAATGAACACAAGGAAATCTTAAGTTGCATAGGCCTGGTTATGTAACAATTATTGGGATGAATATATCCTGATAGTAAGTGGGGCGCACACCTTTGCAATCGTATTCAGCTGGCCTCCGACACCGGAAACATCAGAGGAATATATGATGGCATTAAGAGAGCTTTTGGGCCAACCATCAAGAAGATCGCCCCCCCCCCCCCCTCAAGTCTAAATCAGGGGAAACGATCATTGACCAATGCAAGCAAATGGACCACTGGGTGGAACACTACCTGGAATTGAACTCCAGGGAAAATGTTTGTTTATTTATTTAGAGATACAGCACTGAAACAGGCCCTTCGGCCCACCGAGTCTGTGCCAACCAACAACCACCCATTTATACTAACCCTACAGTAATCCCATATTCCCTACCACCTACCTACACTAGGGGCAAATTATAATGGCCAATTTATCTATCAACCTGCAAGTCTTTGGCTGTGGGAGGAAACCCGAGCACCCGGCGAAAACCCACGCAGTCACAGGGAGAACTTGCAAACGCCGCACAGGCAGTACCCAGAATTGAACCCGGGTCCCTGGAGCTGTGAGGCTGCGGTGCTAATCACTGCGCCACTGTGTCGCTGATACCGCCCTCAATGCAGCCGAGTCTCTGCCAGTCGTGGATGAGCTGGACGAACAGCCAACAAAATCGGAACTCAGTGATGCCATTGATTCTCTAGCCAATGGAAAAGCCCCTGGAAAGGACAGCATTACCCCTGAAATAATCAAGAGCGTCAAGCCTGCTAGACTCTCATCTCTCCATGAACTGCTTTGCCTGTGCTGGGGATGAGGGAGCAGTACCACAGAACATGTGCGATGCCAATATCATCACCCTCTATAAGAACAAGGGTGACCATGGTGACTGCAACAACTACCGTGGAATCTCCCTGCTCAGTGTTGTGGGGAAAGTCTTCGCTCGAGCCGTTTTAAACAGGCTCCAGAAGCTGGCTGAGCGTGTCTACCCTGAGGCACAGTGCAGCTTTTGAGCAGAAAGATCCACCATTGACATGCCGTTCTCCCTTTGCCAGCTACAGGAGAAATGCCGCGAACAACAGATGCCCCTTTACGTTGCATTCATAGATCTCACCAAAGCTTTTGACCTCGTCAGCAGATGTGGTCTCTTCAGACTACTAGCAAAGATCGGATGTCCACCAAAGCTACTAAGTATCATCACATCATTCCATGACAATATGAAGGGCATAATTCAGCATAGCAGTGCCTCATCAGACCCTTTTCCTATCCTGAGTGGTGTGAAACAGGGCTGTGTTCTCGCACCTACACTGTTTGGGATCTTCTCACTGCTGCTCTCACATGCGTTCAAGTCATCAGAAGAAGGAATTTTCCTCCACACAAGATCAGATGGCCGGTTGTTCGACCTTGCCCGTCTTAGAAAGAAGACCAAAGTGCGGAAAGTCCTCATCAGGGAACTCCTCTTTGCTGATGATGCTGCATTAACATCCCACACTGAAGAGTGTCTGCAGAGACTCATCGACAGGATTGTGGCTGCCTGCAACGAATTTGGCCTAACCATCAGCCTCAAGAAAACAAACATCATGCAACAGGACATCAGACATGCTTCATCCATCAGTATCGGCGACCACGCTCTGGAAGTGGTTCAAGAGTTCACCTACCTAGGCTCAACTATCACCAGTAACCTGTCCCTCGATGCAGAAATCAACATGTGCATGGAAAAGGCGTCCGCTGCTATGTCCAGACTGGCCAAGATGGTGTGGGAAAATGGTGCACTGACACGGAACACAAAAGTGAGTGTTTCAAGCTTGTCTCCTCAGTACCTTGTTCTATGGCAGCGAGGCCTGGACAACGTATGTCAGCCAAGAGCGACGTCTCAAGTCATTCCATCTTTGCTGCCTCCGGAGAATCCTTGGCATCAGGTGGCAGGACCATATCTCCAACACAGAAGTCCTTGAGCTGGCCAACATCCCCAGCATATACACCCTACTGAGCTAGCGGCGCTTGAGATGGCTTGGCCACGTGAGCTGCATGGAAGATGGCAGGATCCCCAAGGACACATTGCACAGTGAGCTCGTCACTGGTATCAGACCCACCGGCCGTCCATGTCTCCGCTTTAAAGACGTCTGCAAATGCGACATGAAGTCCTGTGACATTGACCACAAGTCGTGGGAATCAGTATGGTGGACAGCCATAAAGGCGGGGCTAAAGTGTGGCGAGTCGAAGAGACTTAGCAGTTGGCAGGAAAAAAAGACAGAAGCGCAAGGGGAGAGCCAACTGTGTAACAGTCCCGACAACCAATTTTATCTGCAGCGCCTGTAGAAGAGTCTGTTACTCTAGAATTTTCCTTTATAGTCACTCTAGACGCTGCTCCGCAAACCACTGACCACCTCTCGGCGCTTACCCCTTGTCTCTCGAGACAAGGAGGCCAAAGAAGAAAAAATGGGGAGCAGCGAAAAGATAATAGGAGGGGTTCCAGAGTTAAAGTTAGAGGTACCATGGTGGGATGAAGTTGACGTAGGTAAGGTGATGTCAGCATGGAGCTTCGAAAAACTGTTCAAGTTCGGAGACAGGTGTTGACAGGCAAGTGAAGTCATTCCTTTGAAGTTTGCGCCATGCCCTTTAGTGAATTTGTGTTTCTGTTTCCTTTGATTTCTTATGCTTTGTGCATTTGTGTATAGAACTCTTACAAATGTCCACGTCTGCCCAGATGTCCTACTAGTCTTTTTCCCACTATATAAGAGGGGTCGCTTGTGCTTAGCCAGCCTGGCAATAGAAGTGATGGAATAACAAAATTGAAATTAAATGTAAGAGGAAGTGAGTGTGCCAAAGGTTGGCATGCAAATGAGACTAGCAGGAATGTATCAATTCCCATCTCCAATCTTAGCATAGATTGGAGTTGGCAAAGTAGCAGTGTGGCCATGATATGGTGTGGCACTTGTCCTGTTTCTAAAAACTGCAGAAACCAAAATGTGATGTTATCCAAAAGATAACGTGAGTAGTTTCATTTGCTTCATCCTGAAAAACCATTCATTAAGGGTGGGGCAGGTTAAATGTAGATGGTTGAGCACAGTCAGGACTATTCCTACTCCTAAATTGTTTAAGGGTAAATTTAGCACTGTATTGAGCTGTATGGACGAAGAAGGCTGTAGGTTCGATCCTTGGGGTATGATCTGCATTAGCTGGGCACCAATGTATGTAGATGAATGGCCTCTGCGTCCTCTAAACGCGGGGCAGAAAATCCACTGGGGTTCCTGATTGGTCTTGTGTGACTACTGTTACATGTGTGTGGATGTCAGGCCAGGCCTGATCAGATCCAGTATTTCTTTGTTTTACCCATACCCCATGCTTTGCATGGCTCACCTGCTGATGTACTAGAGGGCTAATCATGTACATGTAGCCCCAGGGTGAAGTCTACTTTCAGGATGTATGAGGAAACCGCCTATACTCATCGCATACATGGGGTGAGGAGGATGGACTTTGTGAGTTGGGAACTGTTGAGAACTGTTTTTTTTTTGTTTCGTATTTTTTCACTTGTTTTAAGATTTTTATCACTGCCCAACCCCTGAAAGGTATGAATAGTTTCAGCAAGCTTCACAGGATATGACATGTTTTATAGTCTGTACTTGCACTGTCTGTGTGAATTCTTGGTCTTTGTTCCATTTCCTTTGTGGTTCCAAGAAGCAGATTTTTAAAAACAAACAAGAGCCTTTTTAGGTCATTAGAGGACTGTTGCACAGAGTAGATCTTCAGAATATATTCTCATTTACATGCTGATTTTGACACAATCTAGTATATTGCAAGATGTCTCGTACATTGCCTGTGTAAATAGCCAGTACCATGTGAGAGTGGGGCCTATTCATTAAAGAAAAAGCAACCGTCCTCTATTCAGTGCTCAGGATTTATGTCTATAACACTTGTGCTAAAATATTTTAGACTGCTTTCTCACAAGCATGCTATAAAACAAGACACAGGTTTTTCTTTCTTTCTCCCCTCAGCTCCTGAAGGGATGGCTGTTGGGGCATCGTGGTCCTCAGCTGCCCCGTCTAAGTGACCATTTGCCGTGTATGAGCTCAGATAGTGAGTGTCAGAAGATTATTTATTGAAGCAAGTCTACAATTGCGCATATATTTCAACAAGAGTCACTGAATCGTAATGAATTCTTCCTCTTCCCTAGCCCAGGAATATTAAGCCCATGTAGCACAGGATTGGATAAAAATGGAAATTGCTAGAACTACTCAGCAGGCCTGGCAGCATCCGGGGAGAGAAACAGAGTTTAACATTTCTCTCTCCACAGATGCTGCCAGATGCATTGAGTATTTCCAGCATTAACTATTTTTATTTGAGTGCCAGCATCTGCAGTATTTTGCTTTTATTGTAGCACAAGATGGGATTAGTTTGATAAACATGTGGCCTTTCTGGATTTCTTTTAGCTTTATACCCTGCCACCAGACAGTGAAGAGTCATTCGGATGGTCACTTGTATAGTCACTCAAAGGGTTGGATAATACTGGCCCATATTCTGTTATTTGTTTAGCTTGTGACCTCATTCATGTAGCAGAAGTTCGAAGGGAGTAGACATTCTTTTTAAGCAACAAAAGTGAGTGGCATTAGGAACAGTTTAATTACACATGCACTACCAGGCATTCATTTTGAGCAATATTTAATGAAACTGTGGCTGCACTCTGCAGGTCAAGCAGAGCTGAAGCAATGCAGTTATGCTTGCTATGTCCTTGTTGCTAATGTGGCTATAAACAGCTATTCTGTCTGAAATTTTAGACCTGGAGCATGATGTGCATAAGTACATATGAACAGATGAATTAGAAGCAGGTGTAGGCCACTTGACCCCTCGAGTCTGCTCCGCCGTTCAATAAATTCATGGCTGAACTGATTACTCCACATTTCCACCTACCCCCAATAACCTTCCACCACCTTGTCAGAGTAGGCGTCAGACAAAGACCAAATTAGTCGCAGACATGATTTTCTTTTTATTCTTTCATGGGATGTGGGTGTCACTTGCCAGGCCAGCGTTTGTTGCCCATCCCTAATTGCCCTTGGCAAATGAGTGGCTTGCTAGGCTATTTCAGAGGGCACTTAAGAGACAGCTACATTGCTATGGGTCTGGAGTCACACGTAGGCCAGACCAGGTAAGGATGGCAGATTTCCTTCCCTAAAGGGCATTAGTGAACCCGATAGTTTCATGGCATCTTTGCTGAGACTAGCTTTCAATTCCAGATTTTAATAATTAATTTAATGAATTCATGAATTTATTAATTAATTGAATTTAAATTCCACCAGCTGCCATTGTGGGATTTCAACCCATGCCTCCAGAGTATTTGCAGAATCACAGCATTAGCCTGGACCTCTGGATTACTAGTTCAGTGACGTTACTACTATGCCACTGTCTCCCATATTAAATAAATAGCTAGTTGAATAGCTTGCTGATGGGATAACCTCAAGGGCAATGCCTGGTATTTGCTGCACTTCGTTCGTGTTACAGAACATCAGAGTAGAATGACCGAACGCTGTCAGCGCAGGCAGGTGTTATCTGGTTTGGTACAGCTCAGTTAACCACTTCTTGGGCAGTTAGTTTTAATGCTGTGTACAGGATGTTGAGCTGTTGTTCAAGATTGTGGTACAGGAGCAGATTCTTGTTTGCAATCTGGATTAAAAGGGCCTTTGAAATATCCCAGTTAAAACTTAACTGGTACATTTCATGATGTCTTGCACTGACAGTGAAAATCTAGTTTAAAAGTAGATTTGTGAGAGTATAAAAATGTGGTCAGCATGAAAACCCAAAGTAACTGCAGATTTAGCATTTGAAGGGGAAGTGCTGGCAGCTTCTGCTTAGTAGTGGATGAATGCATGTAAGGCCTGCTGAAGCACGAAGATGTGCAGTGCAGAGCTATCCTGAGCTCAGTCACCTTACTGCTGAGGTAGCTTAGATAGGTACAAATCGGGTGAATGTCATTGCCTCACAACCCCTGAGGTAGAGAACTATGGTTCACACTGCTGACCACTGTCCAGTGATCCTAGCTGGAAGTGAATGAATGGGTGTCTGGTTAGGACAGGATTGGGAAAAGCTGCGATAACCCACCACCGTCAAATAGCTTGCTGATATTCTGTCCTGACTCAGACAAGAAAAGGCAATTGGGTGAGGGCCAGAAGGCGGCCATTGTTCTGTTCCTGAGTAAAGGTAAACACCTTCAGGAGAGAAGGGGCAAAAACTATGTAGGGGAAGGAAATGGAAAAAAAGATATACAAATTTTACTACCCAAGTTACTGTACTTCACAGTAATTTGTATGAAACATTTTTATGACACAACATAAGAACTTAAATAGGAGCAGGAGTAGCCCATTTGGCCCCTCGAGCCTGCTGCGTCATTCAATAAGATCATAGCTTCAACTCCACTTTTCCTGCCTGCACCCCATAACCCTTGCAGATCAAAAATCTGTCTAACTCAGCCTTGAAAATGTTCAATGACCCTTTCAGGCACTGAATTCCAGATCACATCTCTGAGAAGAAAGCAAGTTGTGAGGAGGATACAGAGAGTCTGCAAAGGGATTTAGATAGGTTAAACCAGTGGGCAAAAATTTGGCAGTTGGAACATAATGTGGGAAAATGAGAGGTTATCCACTTTGGTAGGAAGAACAGAAAAGCAAAATATTATTTAAATGGCGAGAGGCGACTGAATGCTGAGGTACAGAGCGATCTGGGTGTCCTCATGCATGAATTGCAAAACGTTAGCATGTAGGTACAGCAACTAATTAGGAAGGCAAATTGAATGTTGGCATTTATTGCAAGGGGGATGGAGTATAAAAGTTGGGAAGTCTTGCTACAAATGTATATCAGCAGATAATGTCTCATTTTCCCACATTATGTTCTACCTGCCAAGTTTTTGCCCACTAATTTATAGGCTTAACCTATCTAAATCCCTTTGCAGACTCTCTGTATCCTCCTCACAGCTTCCTTTCGTCACACTGAGATGTGATCTGGAATTCAGCACCTGAAAGGGTGGCGGAAGTAAGTTCAATGAGTTCGCAGATGACACGAAAATTGGTGTTGTCGTAAATAGTGAGGAGGAAAGTCTTAGGTTACAGGACAATATAGTTGGGCTGGTAAGATGGGTGGAGCAGTGTCAAATGGAATTTAATCCTGAGAAGTGTGAGGTAATGCATTTTGGGAGGACTAACAAGGCAAGGGAATGTACAATGGATGGTAGGACCCTAGGAAATACAGAGGGTCAGAGGGACCTTGGTGTACTTGTCCATAGATCACTGAAGGCAGCAGCACAGATAGATAAGGTGGTTAGGAAGGCATGTGGGATACTTGCCTTTATTAGCCCGAGGCATAAAATATAAGAGCAGGGAGGTTATGATGGAGCTGTATAAAACGCTAGTTAGGCCACAGCTGGAGTACTGTGTACAGTTATGGGCACCACACTATAGGAAGGATGTGATTGCATTGGAGAGGGTGCAGAGGACATTCACAGGATGTTGCCTGGGCTGGAGCATTTCAGCTATGAAGAGAGAAACGATAGGTTAGGGTTGTTTTCCTTAGAGCAGAGAAGGCTGAGGGGATCTGATTGAGGCAAAATTATGAGGGGCATTGATGGGAAGAAACTTTTTCCCTTAGCGGAGGGGTCAATAACTAAGGGGCATAGATTTAAGGTAAGGGGCAGGAGGTTTAGAGGGGATTTGAGGAAAAAAATTTTCACCCAGAGGGTGGTTGGAATCTGGAACACACTGCCTGAAGAGGTGGTAGAGGCAGGAACCCTCACAACATTTAAGAAGTATTTGGATGATCACTTGAAATGCCATAGCATACAAGGCTACGGGCTAAGTGCTGGAAAATGGGATTAGAATAGTTAGGCGCTTGATGGCCAGCACAGACATGATGGACCTAAGGGCCTGATTCTGTGCTGTATAACTCTGAGTAACTTTCAAGAGGAAATTGGATGAATACTTGAAAAGGAGAAAACATTTATAGAACTATAGGGAAAGAGTAGTTGGAGTGGAACTAAACAGGTCTGTCTGCCAAAGAGCTGGCACATGCATGATGGGCCAAAAGGCCTCCAGTGCTGTATCATTCTATGATTCTCTTACATAGAGCTGCATTTACATCATTAACAATTCTCAAAGTATCAGTTCAAAGTAATTTCCACCTGGTGTTTCCTTTTAGTTTTCAATGTGTATTTAATGTGTTAAACCAAGGAATCAGCTAGCAGGAGTTTCTCAGCAGTTTGTGAGGGAGAGCTGAATGAACATTTTAAAAGATTAACAAGTGGCTTAATCACTCGTGTGTTACTGACCACTTCTGCTGAAAAAAAATTAAGTCCATTTCCTCTCACTGTCAGTCTGAAAAACTCTCCAAAACCACTTCCTCTAATGAGCTGTTCTCTGCCATTACAACAAAAAAAGCACAAAAATCCACAAATTTTTGAAATAGCTTTATTATGTCACACCCCCACCCCAGTAGTTAACTGAGCTGCTCCCTGATCTTCAGCACCGTGCAAGACTCCACCAGTGTTTTTTTTTTCGGGGGGTGGGGGGGCATGAAAGGGCAACAAACTCACTATCTAAGCCGCCTCCCCCCCCCGCCAACATTTCACAGAAATCATAGCCGCCCTGCTGGATTAAGACAGCAAGCTTCTGAGAACATAAGAAATAGGAGCTGAAATAGATTGTTCAGCCCTTCAAGCCTTCTCCACCATTCAATACAATTATGGCTGATCTTCTACCTCAACTCCGCCTTCTTGCACTATCTCCATATCCCTTAGTATCCAAAAATGAGTCTTGAATAAACTCAACAAGTGAATATCCACAGCCCTGTGGGGTAGAGAATTCCAAAGATCCCCAACAACAAATTCTATTTATATAGCACCTTTAACATAATAAAACATTTCAAGTGCTTCCCAGGAGCATTATAAAGCAAAGTTAGACACTGTGCCATGCAAGTCAATATTAGGGCAGATGGCTGATAGCTTGGTCAGAGTTTTCAGGAGCATCTTGAAGAGAGAGGGAGGTAGAGTTGGAGAAGTTTAGAATTCTAGATCTTGGGGCCTAGGCAGCTGAAGGCACTGCCACCAGTAGTGGAGCAATTAAATTCGGGAATCTCAAGGGGCCAGAATTAGATGAGCATAGATATTTCGGCAGGTTGTGGGGCTGGAGGAGAGATTAGAGATGGGGAGGAGCAAGGCCATAGACTGATTTGAAAACCAGATTTTTAAAATCAAGTTCATGCTTGACCAGCAGCCAGTGCAGGTCTTCAAGCAGAGGGGTGCACGGACGATTTGTTTGAGTGGGGAGGCAGTGGCGTAATGCTATTGTCACTGGACTAGTAACCCAAAGACTCGGGGTATTTCTCTGGGTCGTGGGTTCGAATCCCACCACAGCAGAAGGTAGAATTTGAATTCAATTAATAAACCTGGAATGAAAAAGTTAGTCCAAAGATGGCCATGAGACCATTGTCAATTGTTGTAAAAACCCATCTGGTTCACTAATGTCCTTTAGCGAAGGAAATCTGCTCACCTACATGTGACTCCAGACCCACAGCAATGTGGTTGACTCTTAAATGCCCTCTGAAATTTCGACCCTGCAAAGTCCTCCTTACTAACATCTGGGGGCTTGTGCCAAAGTT